>NW_027189153.1:300000-457931 GCF_040958095.1 Procambarus clarkii | reverse complement strand
ATATATGCAATAAAAACAGAACTTCTCCTTTTTCAATATCTTACACAGTATTTTAACGAGAAACAATAGTTGATTGAAAATGAAGTATTTAAGGTTAATTTCTAACCAATTATGTGTTTGAATCATTTTTATCGTATATATAATAAATTAATAACAATAAACTGAAAATTCACAAAAACGTGGAAAAAACGGCTAAATATTGCCTAATTCGATGATATTTTGTTTAAATCACATGAAGGAAAAAGGGGGATGATAAACGTCAAAATATTGCTAAATTCGATGATTTTTAGTACAAAACAAATGCAAGAAAACTTGCTAAAAAATGCAATATTATGCGAAATTCTGAGATTTGAAGGCCAAATCACATATCGTGAGAAAACATGAAGTAGTATCAAAATATTGGTAAAACGAATATATTTACGTAAAATCACACTACATGAAAAACGTGAAAAAAGTCACAATAATACCAAATTTGAGGATTTTAACTTCAAATTATAAGGCGAGGTTTCGTATTACTTAGATCCCAGAAAAGACATTAAAATGTTGTTTCCATTACAAATGATAAAAATCAATGTGTTTTCATTAGAATTTACTAAAATGTTCCTGATTTTATGTTTATATTACGAATGGAGATGTACACGTAAAACCGCTCTAATCCGGCTGAAACGTCGATATATGCAATAAAAACAGAAGTTCTGCCCCTTTTAAATATCTTACACAGTATCATAACGAGAAACAAATAGTTGGTTGAAGATGAAGTATTTATGGTTAATTTCTAACCAATTATATGTTTGCATCATTTTTATCGTATATATAATGAATTGAATAACAATAAACTGAAAATTCACAAAAACGTGGAAAAACGGCAAAATATTGCCTAATTCGATGATATATTGTTTAAATCACATAAGGGAAAAGGGCATAAGATGAACGTCAAAATATTGTTAAATTCGATGATTTTTTCATACAAGCCAAATGCAAGAAAACTAGCTAAAAAATGCAATATTATGCGAGATTCTGAGATTTGAAGGCTAAATCACATATCGTGAGAAAATATGAAATATTATCGAAATATTGGTATAAACGAATGTATTTACGTAAAATCACATCTACATGAAAAACGTGAAAAAAGTCACTATATTACCAAATTTGAGGATTTTACCTTCAAGTTATAAAGCGAGGTTTCGTATCATTTAGATCCTAGAAAAGACATATTAAAATGTTGTTTCCAATACAAATGATAAAAATCGATGTGTTTTCATTAGAATTAACTAAAATGTTCCTGATTTTCCGTTTATATTACCAATGGTAGATGTACACGTAAAACCGCTCTAATCCGGCTGAAAAGTCGATATATGCAATGAAAACAGAACTTCTCCCCTTTCAATATCTTACACAGTATTTTAACGAGAAACAAATAGTTGATTGAAAATGAATTATTTAAGGTTAATTTCTAACCAATTATGTGTTTGAATCATTTTTATCGTATATATAATAAATTAATAACAATAAACTGAAAATTCACAAAAACGTAGGAAAAAACGGCAAAATATTGCATAATTCGATGATATTTTGTTTAAATCGCATGAAGGAAAAGGGGGATGATAAACGTCAAAATATTGCTAAATTCGATGATTTTTAGTACAAAACAAAATGCAAGAAAACTTGCTAAAAATGCAATATTATGCGAAATTCTGAGATTTGAAGACCAAATTACATATCGTGAGAAAACATTAAGAAGTATCAAAATATTGGTAAAAACGAATATATTTACGTAAAATCACACTACATGAAAAACGTGAAAAAAGTCACAATATTACCAAATTTGAGGATTTAACCTTCAAATTATAAGGCGAGGTTTCGTATTACTTAGATCCCAGAAAAGACATAAGTAAAATGTTGTTTCCAATTTAAATAATAAAAATCAATGTGTTTTCATTAGAATTTACTTAAATGTTCCTGATTTTATGTTTATATTAATGGAAGATGTACACGTAAAACCGCTCTAATCCGGCTGAAACGTCGATATATGCAATAAAAACAGAACTTCTCCCCTTTTAAATATCTTACACAGTATCATAACGAGAAACAAATAGTTGGTTGAAAATGAAGTATTTATGGTTAATTTCTAACCAATTATATGTTTGCATCATTTTTATTGTATATATAAGCAATAATAACAATAAACTGAAAATTCACAAAAACGTGGAAAAACGGCAAAATATTGCCTAATTCGATGATATTTTGTTTATAATTCACATAAGGGAAAAGAGGGATGATGAACGTCAAAATATTGCTAAATTCGATGATTTTTTATACAAACCAAATGCAAGAAAACTAGCTAAAAATGCAATATTATGCGAAATATGAGATTTGAAGGCTAAATCACATATCGTGAGAAAATATGAAGTAGTATCGAAATATTGGTATAAACGAATATATTTACGTAAAATCACACTACATGAAAAACGTGAAAAAGTTACTATATTACCAAATTTGAGGATTTTAACTTCAAATTATAGAGCGAGGTTTCGTATTATTTAGATCCTAGAAAATACATATTAAAATGTTGTTTCCAATACAAATGATAAATATCGATGTGTTTTCATTAGAATTAACTAAAATGTTCCTGATTTTCCGTTTATATTACCATTGGAAGATGTACATGTAAAACCGCTCTAATCCGGCTGAAACGTCGATATATGCAATAAAAACAGAACTTCTCCCTTTTCAATATCTTACACAGTACTTTAACGAGAAACAAATAGTTGATTGAAAATGAAGTATTTAAGGTTAATTTCTAACCAATTATGTGTTTGAATCATTTTTATCGTATATATAATAAATTAATAACAATAAACTGAAAATTCACAAAAACGTGGAAAAACGGCTAAAATATTGCCTAATTCGATGATATTTTGTTTAAATCACATAAAGGAAAAGGGGGATGATAAACGTCAAAATATTGCTAAATTCGATGATTTTTAGTACAAAACAAAATGCAAGAAAACTTGCTAAAAAATGCAATATTATGCGAAATTCTGAGATTTGAAGGCCAAATCACATATCGTGAGAAAACATGAAGTAGTATCTAAATATTGTTAAAAACGAATATATTTACGTAAAATCACACTACATGAAAAACGTGAAAAAAGTCACAATATTACCAAATTTGAGGATTTTAACTTCAAATTATAAGGCTGAGGTTTCGTATTACTTAGATCCCAGAAAAGACATATTAAAATGTTGTTTCCAATACAAATGATAAAAATCAATGTGTTTTCATTAGAATTTACTAAAATGTTCCTGATTTTATGTTTATATTACCAATGGAAGATGTACACGTAAAACCGCTCTAATCCGGCTGAAACGTCGATATGATTATTGCATATGCAATAAAACAGAACTTCTCCCCTTTTAAATATCTTACACAGTATCATAACGAGAAACAAATAGTTGGTTGAAATGAAGTATTTATGGTTAATTTCTAACCAATTATATGTTTGCATCATTTTTATCGTATATATAATAATTTAATAACAATAAACTGAAAATTCACAAAAACGTGGAAAACGGCAAAATATTGCCTAATTCGATGATATATTGTTTAAATCACATAAGGGAAAAGGGGGATGATGAACGTCAAAATATTGCTTAAATTCGATGATTTTTTATACAAACCAAATGCAAAAAACTAGCTTAAAAATTGCAATAATTTGCGAAATTCTGAGATTTGAAGGCTAAATCATATATCGTGAGAAAACGTGAAGTAGTATGGAAATATTGGTTTAAACGAATATATTTACGTAAAATCACACTACATGAAAAACGTGAAAAAAGTTACTATATTACCAAATTTGAGGATTTTAACTTCAAATTATAGAGCGAGGTTTCGTATTATTTAGATCCTAGAAAATACATATTAAAATGTTGTTTCCAATACAAATTATAAATATCGATGTGTTTTCATTTAGAATTAACTAAAATGTTCCTGATTTTCCGTTTATATTACCATTGGAGATGTACACTGTAAAACCACTCTAATCCGGCTGAAACGTCGATATATGCAATAAAAACAGAACTTCTCCCCTTTCAATATCTTACACAGTATTTTAACGAGAAACAAATAGTTGATTGAAAATGAAGTATTTAAGGTTAATTTCTAACCAATTATGTGTTTGAATCATTTTTATCGTATATATAATAAATTAATTAACAATAAACTGAAAATTCACAAAAACGTAGAAAAACGGCAAAATATTGCCTAATTCGATGATATTTTGTTTAAATCGCATGAAGGAAAAGGGGGATGATAAACGTCAAAATATTGCTAAATTCGATGATTATTAGTACAAAACAAAATGCAAGAAAACTTGCTAAAAATGCAATATTATGCGAAATTCTGAGATTTGAAGACCAAATTACATATCGTGAGAAAACATTAAGTAGTATCAAAATATTGGTAAAAACGAATATATTTACGTAAAATCACAATACATGAAAAACGTGAAAAAAGTCACAATATTACCAAATTTGAGGATTTTAACCTTCAAATTATAAGGCGAGGTTTCGTATTACTTAGATCCCAGAAAAGACATAATTAAATGTTGTTTCCAATTACAAATAATAAAAATCAATGTGTTTTCATTAGAATTTACTAAATGTTCCTGATTTTATGTTTATATTACCATGGAAGATGTACACGTAAAACCGCTCTAATCCGGCTGAAACGTCGATATATGCAATAAAAACAGAACTTCTCCCCTTTTAAATATCTTACACAGTATCATAACGAGAAACAAATAGTTGGTTGAAAATGAAGTATTTATGGTTAATTTCTAACCAATTATATGTTTGCATCATTTTTATCGTATATATAAATAATTAATAACAATAAACTGAAAATTCACAAAAACGTGGAAAAACGGCAAAATATTGCCTAATTCGATGATATATTGTTTAAATCACATAAGGGAAAAGGGGATGATGAACGTCAAAATATTGCTAAATTCGATGATTTTTTTATACAAACCAAATGCAAAAAACTAGCTTAAAAATTGCAATATTTTGCGAAATTCTGAGATTTGAAGGCCTAAATTACATATCGTGAGAAAACGTGAAGTAGTATGGAAATATTGGTTTAAACGAATATATTTACGTAAAATCACACTACATGAAAAACGTGAAAAAAGTTACTATATTACCAAATTTGAGGATTTTAACTTCAAGTTATAGAGCGAGGTTTCGTATTATTTAGATCCTAGAAAATACATATTAAAATGTTGTTTCCAATACAAATGATAAATATCGATGTGTTTTGATTAGAATTAACTAAAATGTTCCTGATTTTCCGTTTATATTACCATTGGAAGATGTACACTGTAAAACCGCTCTAATCCGGCTGAAACGTCGATATATGCAATAAAAACAGAACTTCTCCCCTTTCAATATCTTACACAGTATTTTAACGAGAAACAAATAGTTGATTGAAAATGAAGTATTTATGGTTAATTTCTAAACCAATTATGTGTTTGAATCATTTTTATTGTATATATAATATATTAATAACAATAAACTGAAAAATTCACAAAAACGTGGAAAAACGGCTAAAATATTGCCTAATTCGATGATATTTTGTTTAAATCACATGAAGGAAAAGGGGGATGATAAACGTCAAAATATTGCTAAATTCGATGATTTTTAGTACAAAACAAAATGCAAGAAAACTTGCTAAAAAATGCAATATTATGCGAAATTCTGAGATTTGAAGGCCAAATCACATATCGTGAGAAAACATGAAGTAGTATCAAAATATTGGTAAAACGAATATATTTACGTAAAATCACACTACATGAAAAACGTGAAAAAAGTCACTAATAATACCAAATTTGAGGATTTTAACTTCAAATTATAAGGCGAGGTTTCGTATTACTTAGATCCCAGAAAAGACATATTAAAATGTTGTTTCCAATTACAAATGATAAAAATCAATGTGTTTTCATTAGAATTTACTAAAATGTTCCTGATTTTATGTTTATATTACCAATGGGAGATGTACACGTAAAACCGCTCTAATCCGGCTGAAACGTCGATATATGCAATAAAAACAGAAGTTCTGCCCTTTTAAATATCTTACACAGTATCATAACGAGAAACAAATAGTTGGTTGAAGATGAAGTATTTATGGTTAATTTCTAACCAATTATATGTTTGCATCATTTTTATCGTATATATAATGAATTGACTAACAATAAACTGAAAATTCACAAAAACGTGGAAAAACGGCAAAATATTGCCTAATTCGATGATATATTGTTTAAATCACATAAGGGAAAAGGGGGATGATGAACGTCAAAATATTGCTTAAATTCGATGATTTTTTCATACAAGCCAAATGCAAGAAAACTAGCTAAAAAATGCAATATTATGCGAGATTCTGAGATTTGAAGGCTAAATCACATATCGTGAGAAAATATGAAATAGTATCGAAATATTGGTATAAACGAATGTATTTACGTAAAATCACACTACATGAAAAACGTGAAAAAAGTCACTATATTACCAAATTTGAGGATTTTACCTTCAAGTTATAAAGCGAGGTTTCGTGTCATTTAGATCCTAGAAAAGACATATTAAAATGTTGTTTCCAATACAAATGATAAAAATCGATGTGTTTTCATTAGAATTAACTAAAATGCTCCTGATTTTCCGTTTATATTACCAATGGTAGATGTACACGTAAAACCGCTCTAATCCGGCTGAAAAGTCGATATATGCAATGAAAACAGAACTTCTCCCCTTTCAATATCTTACACAGTATTTTACGAGAAACAAATAGTTGATTGAAAGTGAATTATTTAAGGTTAATTTCTAACCAATTATGTGTTTGAATCATTTTTATCGTATATATAATAAATTAATAACAATAAACTGAAAATTCACAAAAACGTGGAAAAACGGCAAAATATTGCCTAATTCGATGATATTTTGTTTAAATCGCATGAAGGAAAAGGGGGATGATAAACGTCAAAATATTGCTAAATTCGATGATTATTAGTACAAAACAAAATGCAAGAAAACTTGCTAAAAAATGCAATATTATGCAAAATTCTGAGATTTGAAGACCAAATTACATATCGTGAGAAAACATTAAGTAGTATCAAAATATTGGTAAAAACGAATATATTTACGTAAAATCACACTACATGAAAAACGTGAAAAAAGTCACAATATTACCAAATTTGAGGATTTTAACTTCAAATTATAAGGCGAGGTTTCGTATTACTTAGATCCCAGAAAAGACATATTAAAATGTTGTTTCCAATACAAATGATAAAAATCAATGTGTTTTCATTAGAATTTACTAAAATGTTCCTGATTTTATGTTTATATTACCAATGGAAGATGTACACGTAAAACCGCTCTAATCCGGCTGAAACGTCGATATATGCAATAAAAACAGAACTTCTCCCCTTTTAAATATCTTACACAGTATCATAACGAGAAACAAATAGTTGGTTGAAAATCAAGTATTTATGGTTAATTTCTAACCAATTATATGTTTGCATCATTTTTATCGTATATTTAATGAATAAATAACAATAAACTGAAAATTCAGAGATACGTGGAAAAACGGCAAAATATTGCCTAATTCGATGATATTTTGTTTAAATCACATAAGGGAAAAGAGGGATGATGAACGTCAAAATATTGCTAAATTCGATGATTTTTTATACAAACCAAATGCAAAAAACTAGCTTAAAAATGCAATATTTTTCGAAATTCTGAGATTTGAAGGCTAAATCACATATCGTGAGAAAACATGAAGTAGTATAGAAATATTGGTTTAAACGAATATATTTACGTAAAATCACACTACATGAAAAACGTGAAAAAAGTTACTATATTACCAAATTTGAGGATTTTAACTTCAAATTATAGAGCGAGGTTTCGTATTATTTAGATCCTAGAAAATACATATTAAAATGTTGTTTCCAATACAAATGATAAAAATCGATGTGTTTTCATTAGAATTAACTAAAATGTTCCTGATTTTCCGTTTCTATTACCATTGGAAGATGTACACGTAAAACCGCTCTAATCCGGCTGAAACGTCGATATATGCAATAAAAACAGAACTTCTCCCCTTTCAATATCTTACACAGTATTTTAACGAGAAACAAATAGTTGATTGAAAATGAATTATTTAAGGTTAATTTCTAACCAATTATGTGTTTGAATCATTTTTATCGTAATATATAATAAATTAATAAGAATAAACTGAAAATTCACAAAAACGTGGAAAAACGGCAAAATATTGCCTAATTCGATGATATTTTGTTTAAATCACATAAAGGAAAAGAGGGATGATAAACGTCAAAATACTGCTAAATTCGATGATTTTTAGTACAAAACAAAATGCAAGAAAACTTGCTAAAAAATGCAATATTATGCGAAATTCTGAGATTTGAAGGCCAAATCACATATCGTGAGAAAACATGATGTAGTATCAAAATATTGTTAAACACGAATATATTTACGTAAAATCACACTACATGAAAAACGTGAAAAAAGTCACTATATTACCAAATTTGAGGATTTTAACTTCAAATTATAAGATGAGGTTTCGTATTACTTAGATCCCAGAAAAGACATATTAAAATGTTGTTTCCAATACAAATGATAAAAATCAATGTGTTTTCATTAGAATTTACTAAAATGTTCCTGATTTTATGTTTATATTACCAATGGAAGATGTACACGTAAAACCGCTCTAAACCGGCTGAAACGTCGATATATGCAATAAAAACAGAACTTCTCCCCTTTTAAATATCTTACACAGTATCGTAACGAGAAACAAATAATTGGTTGAAATTGAAGTATTTACGGTTAATTTCTAACCAATTATATGTTTGCATCATTTTTATTGTATATATAAGCAATTAATAACAATAAACTGAAAATTCACAAAAACGTGGAAAAACGGCAAAATATTGCCTAATTCGATGATATTTTGTTTAAGTCACTTAAGGGAAAAGGGGGATGATGAACGTCAAAATATTGCTAGATTCGATGATTTTTTATACAAACCAAATGCAAGAAAACTAGCTAAAAAATGCAATATTATGCGAGATTCTGAGATTTGAAGGCTAAATCTACATATCGTGAGAAATTATGAAATAGGTATCGAAATTGGTATAAACGAATGTATTTACGTAAAATCACACTACATGAAAAACGTGAAAAAAGTCACTATATTTCCAAATTTGAGGATTTTAACTTCAAATTATAAAGCGAGGTTTCGTATCATTTAGATCCTAGAAAAGACATATTAAAATGTTGTTTCCAATACAAATGATAAAAATCGATGTGTTTTCATTAGAATTAACTAAAATGTTCCTGATTTTCCGTTTATATTACCAATGGTAGATGTACACGTAAAACCGCTCTAATCCGGCTGAAAAGTCGATATATGCAATGAAAACAGAACTTCTCCCCTTTCAATATCTTACACAGTATTTTAACGAGAAACAAATAGTTGATTGAAAGTGAATTATTTAAGGTTAATTTCTAACCAATTATGTGTTTGAATCATTTTTATCGTATATATAATAAATTAATAACAATAAACTGAAAATTCACAAAAACGTGGAAAAACCGCAAAATATTGCCTAATTCGATGATATTTTGTTTAAATCGCATGAAGGAAAAGGGGGATGATAAACGTCAAAATATTGCTAAATTCGATGATTATTAGTACAAAACAAAATGCAAGAAAACTTGCTAAAAAATGCAATATTATGCAAAATTCTGAGATTTGAAGACCAAATTACATATCGTGAGAAAACATTAAGTAGTATCAAAATATTGGTAAAAACGAATATATTTACGTAAAATCACACTACATGAAAAACGTGAAAAAAGTCACAATATTACCAAATTTGAGGATTTTAACTTCAAATTATAAGGCGAGGTTTCGTATTACTTAGATCCCAGAAAAGACATATTAAAATGTTGTTTCCAATACAAATGATAAAAATCAATGTATTTTCATTAGAATTTACTAAAATGTTCCTGATTTTATGTTTATATTACCAATGGAAGATGTACACGTAAAACCGCTCTAATCCGGCTGAAACGTCGATATATGCAATAAAAACAGAACTTCTCCCCTTTTAAATATCTTACACAGTATCATAACGAGAAACAAATAGTTGGTTGAAAATTGAAGTATTTACGGTTAATTTCTAACCAATTATATGTTTGCATCATTTTTATCGTATATATAAGCAATTAATAACAATAAACTGAAAATTCACAAAAACGTGGAAAAACGGCAAAATATTGCCTAATTCGATGATATTTTGTTTAAGTCACTTAAGGGAAAAGGGGGATGATGAACGTCAAAATCTTGCTAGATTCGATGATTTTTTATACAAACCAAATGCAAGAAAACTAGCTAAAAAATGCAATATTATGCGAGATTCTGAGATTTGAAGGCTAAATCTACATATCGTGAGAAATTATGAAATAGGTATCGAAATATTGGTAAACGAATGTATTTACGTAAAATCACACTACATGAAAAACGTGAAAAAAGTCACTATATTTCCAAATTTGAGGATTTTAACTTCAAATTATAAGCGAGGTTTCGTATCATTTAGATCCTAGAAAAGACATATTAAAATGTTGTTTCCAATACAAATGATAAAAATCGATGTGTTTTCATTAGAATTAACTAAAATGTTCCTGATTTTCCGTTTATATTACCAATGGTAAGATGTACACGTAAAACCGCTCTAATCCGGCTGAAACGTCGATATATGCAATAAAAACAGAACTTCTCCCCTTTCAATATCTTACACAGTATTTTAACGAGAAACAAATAGTTGATTGAAAGTGAATTATTTAAGGTTAATTTCTAACCAATTATGTGTTTGAATCATTTTTATCGTATATATAATAAATTATTAACAATAAACTGAAAATTCACAAAAACGTGGAAAAACGGTAAAATATTGCCTAATTCGATGATATTTTGTTTAAATCACATAAGGGAAAAGAGGGATGATGAACGTCAAAATATTGCTAAATTCGATGATTTTTAGTACAAAACAAAATGCAAGAAAACTTAGCTAAAAATGCAATATTATGCGAAATTCTGAGATTTGAAGGCCAAATCACTATATCGTGAGAAAACATGATGTAGTATCAAAATATTGTTAAAACGAATATATTTACGTAAAATCACACTACATGAAAAACGTGAAAAAAGTCACTATATTACCAAATTTGAGGATTTTAACTTCAAATTATAGAGCGAGGTTTCGTATTACTTAGATCCCTAGAAAAGACATATTAAAATGTTGTTTCCAATACAAATGATAAAAATCGATGTGTTTTCATTAGAATTAACTAAAATGTTCCTGATTTTCTGTTTATATTACCAATTGGAAGATGTACACGTAAAACCGCTCTAATCCGGCTGAAACGTCGATATAATGCAATAAAAACAGAACTTCTCCCCTTTCAATATCTTACACAGTATTATAACGAGAAACAAATAGTTGATTGAAATTGAAGTATTTACGGTTAATTTCTAACCAATTATGTGTTTGAATCATTTTTATCGTATATATAATAAGTTAATAAGCAATAAACTGAAAATTCACAAAAACGTGGAAAAACGGCAAAATATTGCCTAATTCGATGATATTTTGTTTAAATCACATAAGGAAAAGAGGGGATGATAAACGTCAAAATACTTGCTAAATTCGATGATTTTTAGTACAAAACAAAATGCAAGAAAACTTGCTAAAAAATGCAATATTATGCGAAATTCTGAGATTTGAAGGCCAAATCACATATCGTGAGAAAACATGAAGTAGTATCAAAATATTGGTAAAAACGAATATATTTACGTAAAATCACACTACATGAAAAACGTGAAAAAAGTCACAATATTACCAAATTTGAGGATTTAACTTCAAATTATAAGGCGAGGTTTCGTATTACTTAGATCCCAGAAAAGACATATTAAAATGTTGTTTCCAATTACAAATGATAAAAATCAATGTGTTTTCATTAGAATTTACTAAAATGTTCCTGATTTTATGTTTATATTACAATGGAAGATGTACACGTAAAACCGCTCTAATCCGGCTGAAACGTCGATATATGCAATAAAAACAGAACTTCTCCCCTTTTAAATATCTTACACAGTATCATAACGAGAAACAAATAGTTGGTTGAAATTGAAGTATTTACGGTTAATTTCTAACCAATTATATGTTTGCGTCATTTTTATTGTATATATAAGCAATTAATAACAATAAACTGAAAATTCACAAAAACGTGAAAAAACGGCAAAATATTGCCTAATTCGATGATATTTTGTTTAAGTCACATAAGGGAAAAGAGGGATGATGAACGTCAAAATATTGCTAAATTCGATGATTTTTTATACAAACCAAATGCAAGAAAACTAGCTAAAAAATGCAATATTATGCGAGATTCTGAGATTTGAAGGCTAAATCACATATCGTGAGAAATTATGAAATAGTATCGAAATATTGGTATAAACGAATGTATTTACGTAAAATCACACTACATGAAAAACGTGAAAAAAGTCACTATATTTCCAAATTTGAGGATTTTAACTTCAAGTTATAAAGCGAGGTTTCGTATCATTTAGATCCTAGAAAAGACCTATTAAAATGTTGTTTCCAATACAAATGATAAAAATCGATGTGTTTTCATTAGAATTAACTAAAATGTTCCTGATTTTCCGTTTATATTACCAATGGTAGATGTACACGTAAAACCGCTCTAATCCGGCTGAAAAGTCGATATATGCAATAAAAACAGAACTTCTCCCCTTTCAATATCTTACACAGTATTTTAACGAGAAACAAATAGTTGATTGAAAATGAATTATTTAAGGTTAATTTCTAACCAATTATGTGTTTGAATCATTTTTATCGTATATATAATAAATTAATAACAATAAACTGAAAATTCACAAAAACGTGGAAAAACGGCTAAAATATTGCCTAATTCGATGATATTTTGTTTAAATCGCATGAAGGAAAAGGGGGATGATAAACGTCAAAATATTGCTAAATTCGATGATTATTAGTACAAAACAAAATGCAAGAAAACTTGCTAAAAAATGCAATATTATGCAAAATTCTGAGATTTGAAGACCAAATTACATATCGTGAGAAAACATTAAGTAGTATCAAAATATTGGTAAAAACGAATATATTTACGTAAAATCACACTACATGAAAAACGTGAAAAAAGTCACAATATTACCAAATTTGAGGATTTTAACTTCAAATTATAAGGCGAGGTTTCGTATTACTTAGATCCCAGAAAAGACATATTAAAATGTTGTTTCCAATACAAATCATAAAAATCAATGTGTTTTCATTAGAATTTACTAAAATGTTCCTGATTTTATGTTTATATTACCAATGGAAGATGTACAAGTAAAACCGCTCTAATCCGGCTGAAACGTCGATATATGCAATAAAAACAGAACTTCTCCCCTTTTAAATATCTTACACAGTATCATAACGAGAAACAAATAGTTGGTTGAAAATAAAGTATTTATGGTTAATTTCCAACCAATTATATGTTTGCATCATTTTTATCGTATATATAATGAATTAATAACAATAAACTGAAAATTCAGAAAAACGTGGAAAAATGGCAAAATATTGCCTAATTCGATGATATTTTGTTTAAATCACATAAGGGAAAAGAGGGATGATGAACGTCAAAATATTGCTAAATTCGATGATTTTTTATACAAACCAAATGCAAAAAACTAGCTTAAAAATGCAATATTTTGCGAAATTCTGAGATTTGAAGGCTAAATCACATATCGTGAGAAAACATGAAGTAGTATAGAAATATTGGTTTAAACGAATATATTTACGTAAAATCACACTACATGAAAAACGTGAAAAAAGTTACTATATTACCAAATTTGAGGATTTTAACTTCAAATTATAGAGCGAGGTTTCGTATTATTTAGATCCTAGAAAATACATATTAAAATGTTGTTTCCAATACAAATGATAAAAATCGATGTGTTTTCATTAGAATTAACTAAAATGTTCCTGATTTTCCGTTTCTATTACCATTGGAAGATGTACACGTAAAACCGCTTTAATCCGGCTGAAACGTCGATATAATGCAATAAAAACAGAACTTCTCCCCTTTCAATATCTTACACAGTATTTTAACGAGAAACAAATAGTTGATTGAAAATGAATTATTTAAGGTTAATTTCTAACCAATTATGTGTTTGAATCATTTTTATCGTATATATAATAAGTTAATAAGAATAAACTGAAAATTCACAAAAACGTGGAAAAACGGCAAAATATTGCCTAATTCGATGATATTTTGTTTAAATCACATAAAGGAAAAGAGGGATGATAAACGTCAAAATACTGCTAAATTCGATGATTTTTAGTACAAAACAAAATGCAAGAAAACTTGCTAAAAAATGCAATATTATGCGAAATTCTGAGATTTGAAGGCCAAATCACATATCGTGAGAAAACATGATGTAGTATCAAAATATTGTTAAAAACGAATATATTTACGTAAAATCACACTACATGAAAAACGTGAAAAAAGTCACTATATTACCAAATTTGAGGATTTTAACTTCAAATTATAAGATGAGGTTTCGTATTACTTAGATCCCAGAAAAGACATATTAAAATGTTGTTTCCAATACAAATGATAAAAATCAATGTGTTTTCATTAGAATTTACTAAAATGTTCCTGATTTTATGTTTATATTACCAATGGAAGATGTACACGTAAAACCGCTCTAAACCGGCTGAAACGTCGATATATGCAATAAAAACAGAACTTCTCCCCTTTTAATATCTTACACAGTATCATAACGAGAAACAAATAGTTGGTTGAAATTGAAGTATTTACGGTTAATTTCTAACCAATTATATGTTTGCGTCATTTTTATTGTATATATAAGCAATTAATAACAATAAACTGAAAATTCACAAAAACGTGGAAAAACGGCAAAATATTGCCTAATTCGATGATATTTTGTTTAAGTCACATAAGGGAAAAGGGGGATGATGAAACGTCAAAATATTGCTAAATTCGATGATTTTTTATACAACCCAAATGCAAGAAAACTAGCTAAAAAATGCAATATTATGCGAGATTCTGAGATTTGAAGGCTAAATCACATATCGTGAGAAATTATGAAATAGTATCGAAAAATTGGTATAAACGAATGTATTTACGTAAAATCACACTACATGAAAAACGTGAAAAAAGTCACTATATTTCCAAATTTGAGGATTTTAACTTCAAGTTATAAAGCGAGGTTTCGTATCATTTAGATCCTAGAAAAGACCTATTAAAATGTTGTTTCCAATACAAATGATAAAAATCGATGTGTTTTCATTAGAATTAACTTAAAATGTTCCTGATTTTCCGTTTATATTACCAATGGTAGATGTACACGTAAAACCGCTCTAATCCGGCTGAAAAGTCGATATATGCAATAAAAACAGAACTTCTCCCCTTTCAATATCTTACACAGTATTTTAACGAGAAACAAATAGTTGATTGAAAATGAATTATTTAAGGTTAATTTCTAACCAATTATGTGTTTGAATCATTTTTATCGTATATATAATAAATTAATAACAATAAACTGAAAATTCACAAAAACGTGGAAAAACGGCAAAATATTGCCCTAATTCGATGATATTTTGTTTAAATCGCATGAAGGAAAAGGGGGATGATAAACGTCAAAATATTGCTAAATTCGATGATTATTAGTACAAAACAAAATGCAAGAAAACTTGCTAAAAAATGCAATATTATGCAAAATTCTGAGATTTGAAGACCAAATTACATATCGTGAGAAAACATTAAGTAGTATCAAAATATTGGTAAAAACGAATATATTTACGTAAAATCACACTACATGAAAAACGTGAAAAAAGTCACAATATTACCAAATTTGAGGATTTTAACTTCAAATTATAAGGCGAGGTTTCGTATTACTTAGATCCCAGAAAAGACATATTAAAATGTTGTTTCCAATACAAATCATAAAAATCAATGTGTTTTCATTAGAATTTACTAAAATGTTCCTGATTTTATGTTTATATTACCAATGGAAGATGTACAAGTAAAACCGCTCTAATCCGGCTGAAACGTCGATATATGCAATAAAAACAGAACTTCTCCCCTTTTAAATATCTTACACAGTATCATAACGAGAAACAAATAGTTGGTTGAAAATAAAGTATTTATGGTTAATTTCCAACCAATTATATGTTTGCATCATTTTTATCGTATATATAATGAATTAATAACAATAAACTGAAAATTCAGAAATACGTGGAAAAATGGCAAAATATTGCCTAATTCGATGATATTTTGTTTAAATCACATAAGGGAAAAGAGGGATGATGAACGTCAAAATATTGCTAAATTCGATGATTTTTTATACAAACCAAATGCAAAAAACTAGCTTAAAAATGCAATATTTTGCGAAATTCTGAGATTTGAAGGCTAAATCACATATCGTGAGAAAACATGAAGTAGTATAGAAATATTGGTTTAAACGAATATATTTACGTAAAATCACACTACATGAAAAACGTGAAAAAAGTTACTATATTACCAAATTTGAGGATTTTAACTTCAAATTATAGAGCGAGGTTTCGTATTATTTAGATCCTAGAAAATACATATTAAAATGTTGTTTCCAATACAAATGATAAAAATCGATGTGTTTTCATTAGAATTAACTAAAATGTTCCTGATTTTCCGTTTCTATTACCATTGGAAGATGTACACGTAAAACCGCTCTAATCCGGCTGAAACGTCGATATAAGCAATAAAAACAGAACTTCTCCCCTTTCAATATCTTACACAGTATTTTAACGAGAAACAAATAGTTGATTGAAAATGAATTATTTAAGGTTAATTTCTAACCAATTATGTGTTTGAATCATTTTTATCGTATATATAATAAGTTAATAAGAATAAACTGAAAATTCACAAAAACGTGGAAAAACGGCAAAATATTGCCTAATTCGATGATATTTTGTTTAAATCACATAAAGGAAAAGAGGGATGATAAACGTCAAAATACTGCTAAATTCGATGATTTTTAGTACAAAACAAAATGCAAGAAAACTTGCTAAAAAATGCAATATTATGCGAAATTCTGAGATTTGAAGGCCAAATCACATATCGTGAGAAAACATGATGTAGTATCAAAATATTGTTAAAAACGAATATATTTACGTAAAATCACACTACATGAAAAACGTGAAAAAAGTCACTATATTACCAAATTTGAGGATTTTAACTTCAAATTATAAGATGAGGTTTCGTATTACTTAGATCCCAGAAAAGACATATTAAAATGTTGTTTCCAATACAAATGATAAAAATCAATGTGTTTTCATTAGAATTTACTAAAATGTTCCTGATTTTATGTTTATATTACCGAATGGAAGATGTACACGTAAAACCGCTCTAAACCGGCTGAAACGTCGATATATGCAATAAAAACAGAACTTCTCCCCTTTTAAATATCTTACACAGTATCATAACGAGAAACAAATAGTTGGTTGAAATTGAAGTATTTACGGTTAATTTCTAACCAATTATATGTTTGCGTCATTTTTATTGTATATATAAGCAATTAATAACAATAAACTGAAAATTCACAAAAACGTGGAAAAACGGCAAAATATTGCCTAATTCGATGATATTTTGTTTAAGTCACATAAGGGAAAAGGGGGATGATGAACGTCAAAATATTGCTAAATTCGATGATTTTTTATACAACCCAAATGCAAGAAAACTAGCTAAAAAATGCAATATTATGCGAGATTCTGAGATTTGAAGGCTAAATCACATATCGTGAGAAATTATGAAATAGTATCGAAAATTGGTATAAACGAATGTATTTACGTAAAATCACACTACATGAAAAACGTGAAAAAAGTCACTATATTTCCAAATTTGAGGATTTTAACTTCAAGTTATAAAGCGAGGTTTCGTATCATTTAGATCCTAGAAAAGACATATTAAAATGTTGTTTCCAATACAAATGATAAAAATCGATGTGTTTTCATTAGAATTAACTAAAATGTTCCTGATTTTCCGTTTATATTACCAATGGTAGATGTACACGTAAAACCGCTCTAATCCGGCTGAAAAGTCGATATATGCAATAAAAACAGAACTTCTCCCCTTTCAATATCTTACACAGTATTTTAACGAGAAACAAATAGTTGATTGAAAATGAATTATTTAAGGTTAATTTCTAACCAATTATGTGTTTGAATCATTTTTATCGTATATATAATAAATTAATAACAATAAACTGAAAATTCACAAAAACGTGGAAAAACGGCAAAATATTGCCTAATTCGATGATATTTTGTTTAAATCGCATGAAGGAAAAGGGGGATGATAAACGTCAAAATATTGCTAAATTCGATGAATATTAGTACAAAACAAAATGCAAGAAAACTTGCTAAAAAATGCAATATTATGCAAAATTCTGAGATTTGAAGACCAAATTACATATCGTGAGAAAACATTAAGTAGTATCAAAATATTGGTAAAAACGAATATATTTACGTAAAATCACACTACATGAAAAACGTGAAAAAAGTCACAATATTACCAAATTTGAGGATTTTAACTTCAAATTATAAGGCGAGGTTTCGTATTACTTAGATCCCAGAAAAGACATATTAAAATGTTGTTTCCAATACAAATCATAAAAATCAATGTGTTTTCATTAGAATTTACTAAAATGTTCCTGATTTTATGTTTATATTACCAATGGAAGATGTACAAGTAAAACCGCTCTAATCCGGCTGAAACGTCGATATATGCAATAAAAACAGAACTTCTCCCCTTTTAAATATCTTACACAGTATCATAACGAGAAACAAATAGTTGGTTGAAAATCAAGTATTTATGGTTAATTTCTAACCAATTATATGTTTGCATCATTTTTATCGTATATATAATGAATTAATAACAATAAACTGAAAATTCAGAAATACGTGGAAAAATGGCAAAATATTGCCTAATTCGATGATATTTTGTTTAAATCACATAAGGGAAAAGAGGGATGATGAACGTCAAAATATTGCTAAATTCGATGATTTTTTATACAAACCAAATGCAAAAAACTAGCTTAAAAATGCAATATTTTGCGAAATTCTGAGATTTGAAGGCTAAATCACATATCGTGAGAAAACATGAAGTAGTATAGAAATATTGGTTTAAACGAATATATTTACGTAAAATCACACTACATGAAAAACGTGAAAAAAGTTACTATATTACCAAATTTGAGGATTTTAACTTCAAATTATAGAGCGAGGTTTCGTATTATTTAGATCCTAGAAAATACATATTAAAATGTTGTTTCCAATACAAATGATAAAAATCGATGTGTTTTCATTAGAATTAACTAAAATGTTCCTGATTTTCCGTTTCTATTACCATTGGAAGATGTACACGTAAAACCGCTCTAATCCGGCTGAAACGTCGATATAAGCAATAAAAACAGAACTTCTCCCCTTTCAATATCTTACACAGTATTTTAACGAGAAACAAATAGTTGATTGAAAATGAATTATTTAAGGTTAATTTCTAACCAATTATGTGTTTGAATCATTTTTATCGTATATATAATAAGTTAATAAGAATAAACTGAAAATTCACAAAAACGTGGAAAAACGGCAAAATATTGCCTAATTCGATGATATTTTGTTTAAATCACATAAAGGAAAAGAGGGATGATAAACGTCAAAATACTGCTAAATTCGATGATTTTTAGTACAAAACAAAATGCAAGAAAACTTGCTAAAAAATGCAATATTATGCGAAATTCTGAGATTTGAAGGCCAAATCACATATCGTGAGAAAACATGATGTAGTATCAAAATATTGTTAAAAACGAATATATTTACGTAAAATCACACTACATGAAAAACGTGAAAAAAGTCACTATATTACCAAATTTGAGGATTTTAACTTCAAATTATAAGATGAGGTTTCGTATTACTTAGATCCCAGAAAAGACATATTAAAATGTTGTTTCCAATACAAATGATAAAAATCAATGTGTTTTCATTAGAATTTACTAAAATGTTCCTGATTTTACGTTTATATTACCAATGGAAGATGTACACGTAAAACCGCTCTAAACCGGCTGAAACGTCGATATATGCAATAAAAACAGAACTTCTCCCCTTTTAATATCTTACACAGTATCATAACGAGAAACAAATAGTTGATTGAAATTGAAGTATTTACGGTTAATTTCTAACCAATTATATGTTTGCGTCATTTTTATTGTATATATAAGCAATTAATAACAATAAACTGAAAATTCACAAAAACGTGGAAAAACGGCAAAATATTGCCTAATTCGATGATATTTTGTTTAAGTCACATAAGGGAAAAGGGGGATGATGAACGTCAAAATATTGCTAAATTCGATGATTTTTTATACAACCCAAATGCAAGAAAACTAGCTAAAAAATGCAATATTATGCGAGATTCTGAGATTTGAAGGCTAAATCTACATATCGTGAGAAATTATGAAATAGTATCGAAAAATTGGTATAAACGAATGTATTTACGTAAAATCACACTACATGAAAAACGTGAAAAAAGTCACGATATTTCCAAATTTGAGGATTTTAACTTCAAGTTATAAAGCGAGGTTTCGTATCATTTAGATCCTAGAAAAGACCTATTAAAATGTTGTTTCCAATACAAATGATAAAAATCGATGTGTTTTCATTAGAATTAATTAAAATGTTCCTGATTTTCCGTTTATATTACCAATGGTAGATGTACACGTAAAACCGCTCTAATCCGGCTGAAAAGTCGATATATGCAATAAAAACAGAACTTCTCCCCTTTCAATATCTTACACAGTATTTTAACGAGAAACAAATAGTTGATTGAAAATGAATTATTTAAGGTTAATTTCTAACCAATTATGTGTTTGAATCATTTTTATCGTATATATAATAAATTAATAACAATAAACTGAAAATTCACAAAAACGTGGAAAAACGGCAAAATATTGCCTAATTCGATGATATTTTGTTTAAATCGCATGAAGGAAAAGGGGGATGATAAACGTCAAAATATTGCTAAATTCGATGAATATTAGTACAAAACAAAATGCAAGAAAACTTGCTAAAAAATGCAATATTATGCAAAATTCTGAGATTTGAAGACCAAATTACATATCGTGAGAAAACATTAAGTAGTATCAAAATATTGGTAAAAACGAATATATTTACGTAAAATCACACTACATGAAAAACGTGAAAAAAGTCACAATATTACCAAATTTGAGGATTTTAACTTCAAATTATAAGGCGAGGTTTCGTATTACTTAGATCCCAGAAAAGACATATTAAAATGTTGTTTCCAATACAAATCATAAAAATCAATGTGTTTTCATTAGAATTTACTAAAATGTTCCTGATTTTATGTTTATATTACCAATGGAAGATGTACAAGTAAAACCGCTCTAATCCGGCTGAAACGTCGATATATGCAATAAAAACAGAACTTCTCCCCTTTTAAATATCTTACACAGTATCATAACGAGAAACAAATAGTTGGTTGAAAATAAAGTATTTATGGTTAATTTCCTAACCAATTATATGTTTGCATCATTTTTATCGTATATATAATGAATTAATAACAATAAACTGAAAATTCAGAAATACGTGGAAAAATGGCAAAATATTGCCTAATTCGATGATATTTTGTTTAAATCACATAAGGGAAAAGAGGGATGATGAACGTCAAAATATTGCTAAATTCGATGATTTTTTATACAAACCAAATGCAAAAAACTAGCTTAAAAATGCAATATTTTGCGAAATTCTGAGATTTGAAGGCTAAATCACATATCGTGAGAAAACATGAAGTAGTATAGAAATATTGGTTTAAACGAATATATTTACGTAAAATCACACTACATGAAAAACGTGAAAAAAGTTACTATATTACCAAATTTGAGGATTTTAACTTCAAATTATAGAGCGAGGTTTCGTATTATTTAGATCCTAGAAAATACATATTAAAATGTTGTTTCCAATACAAATGATAAAAATCGATGTGTTTTCATTAGAATTAACTAAAATGTTCCTGATTTTCCGTTTCTATTACCATTGGAAGATGTACACGTAAAACCGCTTTAATCCGGCTGAAACGTCGATATAAGCAATAAAAACAGAACTTCTCCCCTTTCAATATCTTACACAGTATTTTAACGAGAAACAAATAGTTGATTGAAAATGAATTATTTAAGGTTAATTTCTAACCAATTATGTGTTTGAATCATTTTTATCGTATATATAATAAGTTAATAAGAATAAACTGAAAATTCACAAAAACGTGGAAAAACGGCAAAATATTGCCTAATTCGATGATATTTTGTTTAAATCACATAAAGGAAAAGAGGGATGATAAACGTCAAAATACTGCTAAATTCGATGATTTTTAGTACAAAACAAAATGCAAGAAAACTTGCTAAAAAATGCAATATTATGCGAAATTCTGAGATTTGAAGGCCAAATCACATATCGTGAGAAAACATGATGTAGTATCAAAATATTGTTAAAAACGAATATATTTACGTAAAATCACACTACATGAAAAACGTGAAAAAAGTCACTATATTACCAAATTTGAGGATTTTAACTTCAAATTATAAGATGAGGTTTCGTATTACTTAGATCCCAGAAAAGACATATTAAAATGTTGTTTCCAATACAAATGATAAAAATCAATGTGTTTTCATTAGAATTTACTAAAATGTTCCTGATTTTATGTTTATATTACGAATGGAAGATGTACACGTAAAACCGCTCTAAACCGGCTGAAACGTCGATATATGCAATAAAAACAGAACTTCTCCCCTTTTAAATATCTTACACAGTATCATAACGAGAAACAAATAGTTGGTTGAAATTGAAGTATTTACGGTTAATTTCTAACCAATTATATGTTTGCGTCATTTTTATTGTATATATAAGCAATTAATAACAATAAACTGAAAATTCACAAAAACGTGGAAAAACGGCAAAATATTGCCTAATTCGATGATATTTTGTTTAAGTCACATAAGGGAAAAGGGGGATGATGAACGTCAAAATATTGCTAAATTCGATGATTTTTTATACAACCCAAATGCAAGAAAACTAGCTAAAAAATGCAATATTATGCGAGATTCTGAGATTTGAAGGCTAAATCACATATCGTGAGAAAATTATGAATAGTATCGAAAATATTGGTATAAACGAATGTATTTACGTAAAATCACACTACATGAAAAACGTGAAAAAAGTCACTATATTACCAAATTTGAGGATTTTAACTTCAAGTTATAAGCTGAGGTTTCGTATCATTTAGATCCTAGAAAAGACATATTAAAATGTTGTTTCCAATACAAATGATAAAAATCGATGTGTTTTCATTAGAATTACTTAAAATGTTCCTGATTTTCCTGTTTATATTACCAATGGTAGATGTACACGTAAAACCGCTCTAATCCGGCTGAAAAGTCGATATATGCAATAAAAACAGAACTTCTCCCCTTTCAATATCTTACACAGTATTATAACGAGAAACAAATAGTTGATTGAAAATGAATTATTTAAGGTTAATTTCTAACCAATTATGTGTTTGAATCATTTTTATCGTATATATAATAAATTAATAACAATAAACTGAAAATTCACAAAAACGTAGGAAAAACGGCAAAATATTGCCCTAATTCGATGATATTTTGTTTAAATCGCATGAAGGAAAAGGGGGATGATAAACGTCAAAATATTGCTAAATTCGATGATATTTAGTACAAAACAAAATGCAAGAAAACTTGCTAAAAAATGCAATATTATGCGAAATTCTGAGATTTGAAGACCAAATTACATATCGTGAGAAAACATTAAGTAGTATCAAAATATTGGTAAAAACGAATATATTTACGTAAAATCACACTACATGAAAAACGTGAAAAAAGTCACAATATTACCAAATTTGAGGATTTTAACTTCAAATTATAAGGCGAGGTTTCGTATTACTTAGATCCCAGAAAAGACATATTAAAATGTTGTTTCCAATTACAAATCATAAAAATCAATGTGTTTTCATTAGAATTTACTAAAATGTTCCTGATTTTATGTTTATATTACAATGGAAGATGTACACGTAAAACCGCTCTAATCCGGCTGAAACGTCGATATATGCAATAAAAACAGAACTTCTCCCCTTTTAAATATCTTACACAGTATCATAACGAGAAACAAATAGTTGGTTGAAAATGAAGTATTTATGGTTAATTTCTAACCAATTATATGTTTGCATCATTTTTATCGTATATATAATGAATTAATAACAATAAACTGAAAATTCACAAAAACGTGAAAAAACTGGCAAAATATTGCCTAATTCGATGATATTTTGTTTATATTACATAAGGGAAAAGAAGGATGATGAACGTCAAAATATTGCTAAATTCGATGATTTTTTATACAAACCAAATGCAAGAAAACTAGCTAAAAAATGCAATATTATGCGAAATAATGAGATTTGAAGGCTAAATCACATATCGTGAGAAAACATGAAGTAGTATAGAAATATTGGTTTAAACGAATATATTTACGTAAAATCACACTACATGAAAACGTGAAAAAAGTTACTATATTACCAAATTTGAGGATTTTAACTTCAAATTATAGAGCGAGGTTTCGTATTATTTAGATCCTAGAAAATACATATTAAAATGTTGTTTCCAATACAAATGATAAAAATCGATGTGTTTTCATTAGAATTAACTAAAATGTTCCTGATTTTCCGTTTCTATTACCATTGGAAGATGTACACGTAAAACCGCTCTAATCCGGCTGAAACGTCGATATATGCAATAAAAACAGAACCTCTCCCCTTTCAATATCTTACACAGTATTTAAACGAGAAACAAATAGTTGATTGAAAATGAATTATTTAAGGTTAATTTCTAACCAATTATGTGTTTGAATCATTTTTATCGAATATATAATAAATTAATAACAATAAACTGAAAATTCACAAAAACGTGGAAAAACGGCAAAATATTGCCTAATTCGATGATATTTTGTTTAAATCACATAAAGTAAAAGAGGGATGATAAACGTCAAAATACTGCTAAATTCGATGATTTTTAGTACAAAACAAAATGCAAGAAAACTTGCTAAAAAATGCAATATTATGCGAAATTTTGAGATTTGAAGGCCAAATCACATATCGTGAGAAAACATGATGTAGTATCAAAATATTGTTAAACACGAATATATTTACGTAAAATCACACTACATGAAAAACGTGAAAAAAGTCACTATATTACCAAATTTGAGGATTTTAACTTCAAATTATAAGATGAGGTTTCGTATTACTTAGATCCCAGAAAAGACATATTAAAATGTTGTTTCCAATACAAATGATAAAAATCAATGTGTTTTCATTAGAATTTACTCAAATGTTCCTGATTTTATGTTTATATTACCAATGGAAGATGTACACGTAAAACCGCTCTAAACCGGCTGAAACGTCGATATATGCAATAAAAACAGAACTTCTCCCCTTTTAAATATCTTACACAGTATCATAACGAGAAACAAATAATTGGTTGAAATTGAAGTATTTACGGTTAATTTCTAACCAATTATATGTTTGCGTCATTTTTATTGTATATATAAGCAATTAATAACAATAAACTGAAAATTCACAAAAACGTGGAAAAACGGCAAAATATTGCCTAATTCGATTATATTTTGTTTAAGTCACTTAAGGGAAAAGGGGAACGTCAAAACGTCAAAATATTGCTAGATTCGATGATTTTTTATACAAACCAAATGCAAGAAAACTAGCTAAAAAATGCAATATTATGCGAGATTCTGAGATTTGAAGGCTAAATCTCATATCGTGAGAAATTATGAAATGGTATCGAAATAAACGAATGTATTTACGTAAAATCACACTACATGAAAAACGTGAAAAAAGTCACTATATTTCCAAATTTGAGGATTTTAACTTCAAGTTATAAAGCGAGGTTTCGTATCATTTAGATCCTAGAAAAGACATATTAAAATGTTGTTTCCAATACAAATGATAAAAATCGATGTGTTTTCATTAGAATTAACTAAAATGTTCCTGATTTTCCGTTTATATTACCAATGGCAGATGTACACGTAAAACCGCTCTAATCCGGCTGAAAAGTCGATATATGCAATGAAAACAGAACTTCTCCCCTTTCAATATCTTACACAGTATTTTAAGGAGAAACAAATAGTTGATTGAAAGTGAATTATTTAAGGTTAATTTCTAACCAATTATGTGTTTGAATCATTTTTATCGTATATATAATAAATTAATAACAATAAACTGAAAATTCACAAAAACGTGGAAAAACGGCAAAATATTGCCTAATTCGATGATATTTTGTTTAAATCGCATGAAGGAAAAGGGGGATGATAAACGTCAAAATATTGCTAAATTCGATGATTATTAGTACAAAACAAAATGCAAGAAAACTTGCTAAAAAATGCAATATTATGCAAAATTCTGAGATTTGAAGACCAAATTACATATCGTGAGAAAACATTAAGTAGTATCAAAATATTGGTAAAAACGAATATATTTACGTAAAATCACACTACATGAAAAACGTGAAAAAAGTCACAATATTACCAAATTTGAGGATTTTAACTTCAAATTATAAGGCGAGGTTTCGTATTACTTAGATCCCAGAAAAGACATATTAAAATGTTGTTTCCAATACAAATGATAAAAATCAATGTGTTTTCATTAGAATTTACTAAAATGTTCCTGATTTTATGTTTATATTACCAATGGAAGATGTACACGTAAAACCGCTCTAATCCGGCTGAAACGTCGATATATGCAATAAAAACAGAACTTCTCCCCTTTTAAATATCTTACACAGTATCATAACGAGAAACAAATAGTTGGTTGAAAATCAAGTATTTATGGTTAATTTCTAACCAATTATATGTTTGCATCATTTTTATCGTATATTTAATGAATAAATAACAATAAACTGAAAATTCAGAGATACGTGGAAAAACGGCAAAATATTGCCTAATTCGATGATATTTTGTTTAAATCACATAAGGGAAAAGAGGGATGATGAACGTCAAAATATTGCTAAATTCGATGATTTTTTATACAAACCAAATGCAAAAAACTAGCTTAAAAATGCAGTATTTTTCGAAATTCTGATATTTGAAGGCTAAATCACATATCGTGAGAAAACATGAAGTAGTATAGAAATATTGGTTTAAACGAATATATATACGTAAAATCACACTACATGAAAAACGTGAAAAAAGTTACTATATTACCAAATTTGAGGATTTTAACTTCAAATTATAGAGCGAGGTTTCGTATTATTTAGATCCTAGAAAATACATATTAAAATGTTGTTTCCAATACAAATGATAAAAATCGATGTGTTTTCATTAGAATTAACTAAAATGTTCCTGATTTTCCGTTTCTATTACCATTGGAAGATGTACACGTAAAACCGCTCTAATCCGGCTGAAACGTCGATATATGCAATAAAAACAGAACTTCTCCCCTTTCAATATCTTACACAGTATTTTAACGAGAAACAAATAGTTGATTGAAAATGAATTATTTAAGGTTAATTTCTAACCAATTATGTGTTTGAATCATTTTTATCGAATATATAATAAATTAATAACAATAAACTGAAAATTCACAAAAACGTGGAAAAACGGCAAAATATTGCCTAATTCGATGATATTTTGTTTAAATCACATAAAGGAAAAGAGGGATTATAAAAGTCAAAACACTGCTAAATTCGATGATTTTTAGTACAAAACAAAATGCAAGAAAACTTGCTAAAAAATGCAATATTATGCGAAATTCTGAGATTTGAAGGCCAAATCACATATCGTGAGAAAACATGATGTAGTATCAAAATATTGTTAAACACGAATATATTTACGTAAAATCACACTACATGAAAAACGTGAAAAAAGTCACTATATTACCAAATTTGAGGATTTTAACTTCAAATTATAAGATGAGGTTTCGTATTACTTAGATCCCAGAAAAGACATTAAAATGTTGTTTCCAATACAAATGATAAAAATCAATGTGTTTTCATTAGAATTTACTAAAATGTTCCTGATTTTATGTTTATATTACCAATGGAAGATGTACACGTAAAACCGCTCTAAACCGGCTGAAACGTCGATATATGCAATAAAAACAGAACTTCTCCCCTTTTAAATATCTTACACAGTATCATAACGAGAAACAAATAGTTGGTTGAAATTGAAGTATTTACGGTTAATTTCTAACCAATTATATGTTTGCGTCATTTTTATTGTATATATAAGCAATTAATAACAATAAACTGAAAATTCACAAAAACGTGGAAAAACGGCAAAATATTGCCTAATTCGATGATATTTTGTTTAAGTCACATAAGGGAAAAGGGGGATGATGAACGTCAAAATATTGCTAAATTCGATGATTTTTTATACAAACCAAATGCAAGAAAACTAGATAAAAAATGCAATATTATGCGAGATTCTGAGATTTGAAGGCTAAATCTCATATCGTGAGAAATTATGAAATGGTATCGAAATAAACGAATGTATTTACGTAAAATCACACTACATGAAAAACGTGAAAAAAGTCACTATATTTCCAAATTTGAGGATTTTAACTTCAAGTTATAAAGCGAGGTTTCGTATCATTTAGATCCTAGAAAAGACATATTAAAATGTTGTTTCCAATACAAATGATAAAAATCGATGTGTTTTCATTAGAATTAACTAAAATGTTCCTGATTTTCCGTTTATATTACCAATGGTAGATGTACACGTAAAACCGCTCTAATCCGGCTGAAAAGTCGATATATGCAATGAAAACAGAACTTCTCCCCTTTCAATATCTTACACAGTATTTTAACGAGAAACAAATAGTTGATTGAAAGTGAATTATTTAAGGTTAATTTCTAACCAATTATGTGTTTGAATCATTTTTATCGTATATATGATAAATTAATAACAATAAACTGAAAATTCACAAAAACGTGGAAAAACGGCAAAATATTGCCTAATTCGATGATATTTTGTTTAAATCGCATGAAGGAAAAGGGGGATGATAAACGTCAAAATATTGCTAAATTCGATGATTATTAGTACAAAACAAAATGCAAGAAAACTTGCTAAAAAATGCAATATTATGCAAAATTCTGAGATTTGAAGACCAAATTACATATCGTGAGAAAACATTAAGTAGTATCAAAATATTGGTAAAAACGAATATATTTACGTAAAATCACACTACATGAAAAACGTGAAAAAAGTCACAATATTACCAAATTTGAGGATTTTAACTTCAAATTATAAGGCGAGGTTTCGTATTACTTAGATCCCAGAAAAGACATATTAAAATGTTGTTTCCAATACAAATGATAAAAATCAATGTGTTTTCATTAGAATTTACTAAAATGTTCCTGATTTTATGTTTATATTACCAATGGAAGATGTACACGTAAAACCGCTCTAATCCGGCTGAAACGTCGATATATGCAATAAAAACAGAACTTCTCCCCTTTTAAATATCTTACACAGTATCATAACGAGAAACAAATAGTTGGTTGAAAATCAAGTATTTATGGTTAATTTCTAACCAATTATATGTTTGCATCATTTTTATCGTATATATAATGAATTAATAACAATAAACTGAAAATTCAGAGATACGTGGAAAAACGGTAAAATATTGCCTAATTCGATGTTATTTTGTTTAAATCACATAAGGGAAAAGAGGGATGATGAACGTCAAAATATTGCTAAATTCGATGATTTTTTATACAAACCAAATGCAAAAAACTAGCTTAAAAATGCAATATTTTTCGACATTCTGAGATTTGAAGGCTAAATCACATATCGTGAGAAAACATGAAGTAGTATAGAAATATTGGTTTAAACGAATATATTTACGTAAAATCACACTACATGAAAAACGTGAAAAAAGTTACTATATTACCAAATTTGAGGATTATAACTTCAAATTATAGAGCGAGGTTTCGTATTATTTAGATCCTAGAAAATACATATTAAAATGTTGTTTCCAATACAAATGATAAAAATCTATGTGTTTTCATTAGAATTAACTAAAATGTTCCTGATTTTCCGTTTCTATTACCATTGAAAGATGTACACGTAAAACCGCTCTTATCCGGCTGAAACGTCGATATATGCAATAAAAACAGAACTTCTCCCCTTTCAATATCTTACACAGTATTTTAACGAGAAACAAATAGTTGATTGAAAATGAATTATTTAAGGTTAATTTCTAACCAATTATGTGTTTGAATCATTTTTATCGAATATATAATAAATTAATAACAATAAACTGAAAATTCACAAAAACGTGGAAAAACGGCAAAATATTGCCTAATTCGATGATATTTTGTTTAAATCACATAAAGTAAAAGAGGGATGATAAACGTCAAAATACTGCTAAATTCGATGATTTTTAGTACAAAACAAAATGCAAGAAAACTTGCTAAAAAATGCAATATTATGCGAAATTTTGAGATTTGAAGGCCAAATCACATATCGTGAGAAAACATGATGTAGTATCAAAATATTGTTAAACACGAATATATTTACGTAAAATCACACTACATGAAAAACGTGAAAAAAGTCACTATATTACCAAATTTGAGGATTTTAACTTCAAATTATAAGATGAGGTTTCGTATTACTTAGATCCCAGAAAAGACATATTAAAATGTTGTTTCCAATACAAATGATAAAAATCAATGTGTTTTCATTAGAATTTACTAAAATGTTCCTGATTTTATGTTTATATTACCAATGGAAGATGTACACGTAAAACCGCTCTAAACCGGCTGAAACGTCGATATATGCAATAAAAACAGAACTTCTCCCCTTTTAAATATCTTACACAGTATCATAACGAGAAACAAATAGTTGGTTGAAATTGAAGTATTTACGGTTAATTTCTAACCAGTTATATGTTTGCGTCATTTTTATTGTATATATAAGCAATTAATAACAATAAACTGAAAATTCACAAAAACGTGGAAAAACGGCAAAATATTGCCTAATTCGATGATATTTTGTTTAAGTCACATAAGGGAAAAGGGGGATGATGAACGTCAAAATATTGCTAAATTCGATGATTTTTTATACAAACCAAATGCAAGAAAACTAGATAAAAACATGCAATATTATGCGAGATTCTGAGATTTGAAGGCTAAATCTCATATCGTGAGAAATTATGAAATGGTATCGAAATAAACGAATGTATTTACGTAAAATCACACTACATGAAAAACGTGAAAAAAGTCACTATATTTCCAAATTTGAGGATTTTAACTTCAAGTTATAAAGCGAGGTTTCGTATCATTTAGATCCTAGAAAAGACATATTAAAATGTTGTTTCCAATACAAATGATAAAAATCGATGTGTTTTCATTAGAATTAACTAAAATGTTCCTGATTTTCAGTTTATATTACCAATGGTAGATGTACACGTAAAACCGCTCTAATCCGGCTGAAAAGTCGATATATGCAATGAAAACAGAACTTCTCCCCTTTCAATATCTTACACAGTATTTTAACGAGAAACAAATAGTTGATTGAAAATTAAGTATTTAAGGTTAATTTCTAACCAATTATGTGTTTGCATCATTTTTATCGTATATATAATAAATCAATAACAATAAACTGAAAATTCACAAAAACGTGGAAAAACTGCATAATATTGCCTAATTCCATCATATTTTGTTTAAATCACATAAAGGAAAAGGGGGATGATAAACGGCAAAATATTGCTAAATTCGATGATTTTTAGTACAAAACAAAATGCAAGAAAACTTGCCAAAAAATGCAATATTATGCGAAATTCTGAGATTTGAAGGCCAAATCATATATCGTGAGAAAACATGAAGTAGTATCGAAATATTGGTAAAACGAATATATTTACGTAAAATCACACTACATGAAAAACGTGAAAAAAGTCACTATATTACCAAATTTGAGTATTTTAACTTCAAATTATAAGGCGAGGTTTCGTATTACTAACATCCCAAAAAAGACATATTAAAATGTTGTTTCCAATACAAATGATAAAAATCGATGTATTTCATTAGAATTAACTAAAATGTTCCTGATTTTCCGTTTATATTACCAATGGAAGATGTACACGTAAAACCGCTCTAATCCAGCTGAAACGTCGATATATGCAATAAAAACAGAACTTCTCCCCTTTCAATATCTTACGCAGTATTTTAACGAGAAACAAATAGTTGATTGAAAATTAAGTATTTAAAGTTAATTTCTAACCAATTATGTGTTTGCATCATTTTTATCGTATATATAATAAATCAATAACAATAAACTGAAAATAAACTGAGAAGTCCATCATATTTTGTTTAAATCACATAAAGGAAAAGGGGGATGATAAACGTCAAAATATTGCTAAATTCGATGATTTTTAGTACAAAACAAAATGCAAGAAAACTTGCCAAAAAATGCAATATTATGCGAAATTCTGAGATTTGAAGGCCAAATCATATATCGTGAGAAAACATGAAGTAGTATCGAAATATTAGTTAAAACGAATATATTTACGTAAAATCACAATACATGAAAAACGTGAAAAAAGTCACTATATTACCAAATTTGAGGAGTTTAACTTCAAATTATATGGCGAGGTTTCGTATTACTTAGATCCCAGAAAAGACATATTAAAATGTTGTTTCCAATACAAATGATAAAAATCAATGTGTTTTCATTAGAATTTACTAAAATGTTCCTGATTTTATGTTTATATAACCAATGGAAGATGTACACGTAAAACCGCTCTAATCCGGCTGAAACGTCGATATATGTAATAACAACAGAACTTTTCCCCTTTTAAATATCTCACACAGTATCTTAACGAGAAAGAAATAGTTGGTTGAAAATAAAGTATTTATGGATAATTTCTAACCAATTATGTGTTTGCATCATTTTTATGGTATATATATTGAATTAATAACAATAAACTGAAAATTTACAGAAACGTGAAATATCGGCAAAATATTGCCTAATTCGATGATATTTTGTTTAAATCACATAAGGGAAAAGGGGGATGATGAACGACAAAATATTGCTAAATTCGATGATTTTTTATACAAACCAAATGCAGGAAAACTAGCTAAAAAATGTAATATTATGCGAAATTCTGAGATTTCAAAGCTAAATCACATATCATGAGAAAACATTAAGTAGTATCGAAATATTGGTATAAACGAATATATTTACGTAAAATCACACTACATGAAAAACGTGAAAAAAGTCACTATATTACCAAATTTGAGGATTTTAACTTCAAATTATCAAGCGAGGTTTCGTATCATTTAGATCCTAGAAAAGACATATTAAAATATGTCAAGTACAAATGATAAAAATCGATGTGTTTTCATTAGAAATAACTAAAATGTTCCTGATTTTCCGTTTATATAACCAATGCAAGATGTACACGTAAAACCGCTCTAATCCAGCTGAAACGTCGATATATGCAATAAAAACAGAACTTCTCCCCTTTCAATATAATACACAGTATTTTAACGAGAAACAAATAGTTGATTGAAAATTAAGTATTTAAGGTTAATTTCTAACCAATTATGTGTTTGCATCATTTTTATTGTATATATATTGAATTAATAACAATAAACTGAAAATTTACAAAAACGCGGAATAACGGCAAAATATTGCCTAATTCGATGATATTTTGTTTAAATCACATAGAGGAAAATGGGGATGATGAACGTCAGAATATTACTAAATTCGATGATTTTTAGTACAAAACAAAATGCAAGAAAACTTGTTTTAAAATGCAATATTATGCGAAATTCTGAGATTAGAAGGCCAAATCAAATATCGTGAAAAAACATAAAGTAGCATCGAAATATTGGTAAAAACGAATATATTTACGTAAAATCACACTACATGAAAAACGTGAAAAAAGTCACTATATTACCAAATTTGAGTATTTTAACTTCAAATTATAAGGCAAGGTTTCGTATTACTAACATCCCAGAAACGACATATTAAAATGTTGTTTCCAATACAAATTATAAAAATCGATGTGTTTTCATTAGAATTAAGTAAAATGTTCCTGATTTTCCGTTTATATTACCAATGGAAGATGCACACGTAAAACCGCTCTACTCCGGCTGAAACGTCGATATATGCAATAAAAACAGAACTTCTCCACTTTCAATATAATACACTGTATTTTAACGAGAAACAAATAGTTGATTGAAAATTAAGTATTTAAGGTTCCTGATTTTCCGTTTATATTACCAATGGAAGATGTACACGTAAACCCCGCTCTACTCCGGCTGAAACGTCGATATATGCAATAAAAACAGAACATCTCCCCTTTCAATATCTTACACTGTATTTTAACGAGAAACAAATAGTTGATTGAAAATTAGGTATTTAAGGTTAATTTCTAACCAATTATATGTTTGCATCATTTTTATCGTATATATAAGGAATTAATAACAATAAACTGAAAATTCACAAAAACGTGAAAAACGGCAAAATATTGCCTAATTCGATGATATTTTGTTTAAATCACATAAAGGAAAAGGAAAAGGATAAACGTCAAAATATTGCTAAATTCAATGATTTTTAGTACAAAACAAAATGCAAGAAAACTTGCCAAAAAATGCAATATTATGCGAAATTCTGAGATTTGAAGGCCAAATCAATATCGTGAGAAAACATGAAGTAGTATCGAAATATTGGTAAAAACGAATATATTTACGTAAAATCACACTACATGAAAAACGTGAAAAAAGTCACTATATTACCAAATTTGAGTATTTTAACTTCAAATTATAAGGCGAGATTTCGTATTACTAACATCCCAAAAAAGACATATTAAAATGTTGTTTCCAATACAAATGATAAAAATCGATGTGTTTTCATTAGAATTAACTAAAATGTTCCTGATTTTCCGTTTATATTACCAATGGAAGATGTACACGTAAAACCGCTCTACTCCGGCTGAAACGTCGATATATGCAATAAAAACAGAACTTCTCCCCTTTCAATATCTTACACAGTATTTTAACGAGAAACAAATAGTTGATTGAAAATTAAGTATTTAAGGTTAATTTCTAACCAATTATGTGTTTGCATCATTTTTATCGTATATATAATAAATCAATAACAATAAACTGAAAATTTACAGAAACGTGAAATAACGGCAAAATATTGCCTAATTCGATGATATTTTGTTTAAATCACATAGAGGAAAATGGGGATGATAAACGTCAGAATATTGCTAAATTCGATGATTTTTAGTACAAAACAAAATGCAAGAAAACTTTCTTTAAAATGCAATATTTTGCGAAATTCTGAGATTTGAAGGCCAAATCAAATATCGTGAGAAAACATAAAGTAGCATCGAAATATTGGTAAAAACGAATATATTTACGTAAAATCACACTACATGAAAAACGTGAAAAAAGTCACTATATTACCAAATTTGAGTATTTTAACTTCAAATTATAAGGCAAGGTTTCGTATTACTAACATCCCAGAAACGACATATTAAAATGTTGTTTCCAATACAAATGATAAAAATCGATGTGTTTTCATTAGAATTAAGTAAAATGTTCCTGATTTTCCGTTTATATTACCAATGGAAGATGCACACGTAAAACCGCTCTACTCCGGCTGAAACGTCGATATATGCAATAAAAACAGAACTTCTCCCCTTTCAATATCTTACACAGTATTTTAACGAGAAACAAATAGTTGATTGAAAATTAAGTATTTATGGTTAATTTCTAACCAATTATGTGTTTGCATCATTTTTATCGTATATATAATAAATCAATAACAATAAACTGAAAATTCACAAAAACGTGGAAAAACTGCATAATATTGCCTAATTCCATCATATTTTGTTTAAATCACATAAAGGAAAAGGGGGATGATAAACGGCAAAATATTGCTAAATTCGATGATTTTTAGTACAAAACAAAATGCAAGAAAACTTGCCAAAAAATGCAATATTATGCGAAATTCTGAGATTTGAAGGCCAAATCATATATCGTGAGAAAACATGAAGTAGTATCGAAATATTAGTAAAAACGAATATATTTACGTAAAATCACACTACATGAAAAACGTGAAAAAAGTCACAATATTACCAAATTTGAGGATTTTAACTTCAAATTATAAGGCGAGGTTTCGTATTACTTAGATCCCAGAAAAGACATATTAAAATGTTGTTTCCAATACAAATGATAAAAATCAATGTGTTTTCATTAGAATTTACTAAAATGTTCCTGATTTTATGTTTATATTACCAATGGAAGATGTACACGTAAAACCGCTCTAATCCGGCTGAAACGTCGATATATGCAATAAAAACAGAACTTCTCCCCTTTTAAATATCTTACACAGTATCATAACGAGAAACAAATAGTTGGTTGAAAATCAAGTATTTATGGTTAATTTCTAACCAATTATATGTTTGCATCATTTTTATCGTATATTTAATGAATAAATAACAATAAACTGAAAATTCAGAGATACGTGGAAAAACGGCAAAATATTGCCTAATTCGATGATATTTTGTTTAAATCACATAAGGGAAAAGAGGGATGATGAACGTCAAAATATTGCTAAATTCGATGATTTTTTATACAAACCAAATGCAAAAAACTAGCTTAAAAATGCAGTATTTTTCGAAATTCTGATATTTGAAGGCTAAATCACATATCGTGAGAAAACATGAAGTAGTATAGAAATATTGGTTTAAACGAATATATATACGTAAAATCACACTACATGAAAAACGTGAAAAAAGTTACTATATTACCAAATTTGAGGATTTTAACTTCAAATTATAGAGCGAGGTTTCGTATTATTTAGATCCTAGAAAATACATATTAAAATGTTGTTTCCAATACAAATGATAAAAATCGATGTGTTTTCATTAGAATTAACTAAAATGTTCCTGATTTTCCGTTTCTATTACCATTGGAAGATGTACACGTAAAACCGCTCTAATCCGGCTGAAACGTCGATATATGCAATAAAAACAGAACTTCTCCCCTTTCAATATCTTACACAGTATTTTAACGAGAAACAAATAGTTGATTGAAAATGAATTATTTAAGGTTAATTTCTAACCAATTATGTGTTTGAATCATTTTTATCGAATATATAATAAATTAATAACAATAAACTGAAAATTCACAAAAACGTGGAAAAACGGCAAAATATTGCCTAATTCGATGATATTTTGTTTAAATCACATAAAGGAAAAGAGGGATTATAAAAGTCAAAACACTGCTAAATTCGATGATTTTTAGTACAAAACAAAATGCAAGAAAACTTGCTAAAAAATGCAATATTATGCGAAATTCTGAGATTTGAAGGCCAAATCACATATCGTGAGAAAACATGATGTAGTATCAAAATATTGTTAAACACGAATATATTTACGTAAAATCACACTACATGAAAAACGTGAAAAAAGTCACTATATTACCAAATTTGAGGATTTTAACTTCAAATTATAAGATGAGGTTTCGTATTACTTAGATCCCAGAAAAGACATATTAAAATGTTGTTTCCAATACAAATGATAAAAATCAATGTGTTTTCATTAGAATTTACTAAAATGTTCCTGATTTTATGTTTATATTACCAATGGAAGATGTACACGTAAAACCGCTCTAAACCGGCTGAAACGTCGATATATGCAATAAAAACAGAACTTCTCCCCTTTTAAATATCTTACACAGTATCATAACGAGAAACAAATAGTTGGTTGAAATTGAAGTATTTACGGTTAATTTCTAACCAGTTATATGTTTGCGTCATTTTTATTGTATATATAAGCAATTAATAACAATAAACTGAAAATTCACAAAAACGTGGAAAAACGGCAAAATATTGCCTAATTCGATGATATTTTGTTTAAGTCACATAAGGGAAAAGGGGGATGATGAACGTCAAAATATTGCTAAATTCGATGATTTTTTATACAAACCAAATGCAAGAAAACTAGATAAAAACATGCAATATTATGCGAGATTCTGAGATTTGAAGGCTAAATCTCATATCGTGAGAAATTATGAAATGGTATCGAAATAAACGAATGTATTTACGTAAAATCACACTACATGAAAAACGTGAAAAAAGTCACTATATTTCCAAATTTGAGGATTTTAACTTCAAGTTATAAAGCGAGGTTTCGTATCATTTAGATCCTAGAAAAGACATATTAAAATGTTGTTTCCAATACAAATGATAAAAATCGATGTGTTTTCATTAGAATTAACTAAAATGTTCCTGATTTTCCGTTTATATTACCAATGGTAGATGTACACGTAAAACCGCTCTAATCCGGCTGAAAAGTCGATATATGCAATGAAAACAGAACTTCTCCCCTTTCAATATCTTACACAGTATTTTAACGAGAAACAAATAGTTGATTGAAAGTGAATTATTTAAGGTTAATTTCTAACCAATTATGTGTTTGAATCATTTTTATCGTATATATAATAAATTAATAACAATAAACTGAAAATTCACAAAAACGGGGAAAAACGGCAAAATATTGCCTAATTCGATGATATTTTGTTTAAATCGCATGAAGGAAAAGGGGGATGATAAACGTCAAAATATTGCTAAATTCGATGATTATTAGTACAAAACAAAATGCAAGAAAACTTGCTAAAAAATGCAATATTATGCAAAATTCTGAGATTTGAAGACCAAATTACATATCGTGAGAAAACATTAAGTAGTATCAAAATATTGGTAAAAACGAATATATTTACGTAAAATCACACTACATGAAAAACGTGAAAAAAGTCACAATATTACCAAATTTGAGGATTTTACCTTCAAATTATAAGGCGAGGTTTCGTATTACTTAGATCCCAGAAAAGACATATTAAAATGTTGTTTTAAAATGTTGTTTTAAAATGTTGTTGTAAAACCGCTCTACTTCGGCTGAAACGTCGATATATGCAATAAAAACAGAACTTCTCCCCTTTCAATATCTTACACAGTATTTTAACGAGAAACAAATAGTTGATTGAAAATTAAGTATTTAAGGTTAATTTCTAACCAATTATGTGTTTGCATCATTTTTATCGTATATATAATAAATCAATAACAATAAACTGAAAATTCACAAAAACGTGGAAAAACTGCATAATATTGCCTAATTCCATCATATTTTGTTTAAATCACATAAAGGAAAAGGGGGATGATAAACGGCAAAATATTGCTAAATTCGATGATTTTTAGTACAAAACAAAATGCAAGAAAACTTGCCAAAAAATGCAATATTATGCGAAATTCTGAGATTTGAAGGCCAAATCATATATCGTGAGAAAACATGAAGTAGTATCGAAATATTGGTAAAACGAATATATTTACGTAAAATCACACTACATGAAAAACGTAAAAAAAGTCACTATATTACCAAATTTGAGTATTTTAACTTCAAATTATAAGGCGAGGTTTCGTATTACTAACATCCCAAAAAAGACATATTAAAATGTTGTTTCCAATACAAATGATAAAAATCGATGTATTTCATTAGAATTAACTAAAATGTTCCTGATTTTCCGTTTATATTACCAATGGAAGATGTACACGTAAAACCGCTCTAATCCAGCTGAAACGTCGATATATGCAATAAAAACAGAACTTCTCCCCTTTCAATATCTTACGCAGTATTTTAACGAGAAACAAATAGTTGATTGAAAATTAAGTATTTAAAGTTAATTTCTAACCAATTATGTGTTTGCATCATTTTTATCGTATATATAATAAATCAATAACAATAAACTGAAAATAAACTGAGAAGTCCATCATATTTTGTTTAAATCACATAAAGGAAAAGGGGGATGATAAACGTCAAAATATTGCTAAATTCGATGATTTTTAGTACAAAACAAAATGCAAGAAAACTTGCCAAAAAATGCAATATTATGCGAAATTCTGAGATTTGAAGGCCAAATCATATATCGTGAGAAAACATGAAGTAGTATCGAAATATTAGTTAAAACGAATATATTTACGTAAAATCACAATACATGAAAAACGTGAAAAAAGTCACTATATTACCAAATTTGAGGAGTTTAACTTCAAATTATATGGCGAGGTTTCGTATTACTTAGATCCCAGAAAAGACATATTAAAATGTTGTTTCCAATACAAATGATAAAAATCAATGTGTTTTCATTAGAATTTACTAAAATGTTCCTGATTTTATGTTTATATAACCAATGGAAGATGTACACGTAAAACCGCTCTAATCCGGCTGAAACGTCGATATATGTAATAACAACAGAACTTTTCCCCTTTTAAATATCTCACACAGTATCTTAACGAGAAAGAAATAGTTGGTTGAAAATAAAGTATTTATGGATAATTTCTAACCAATTATGTGTTTGCATCATTTTTATGGTATATATATTGAATTAATAACAATAAACTGAAAATTTACAGAAACGTGAAATATCGGCAAAATATTGCCTAATTCGATGATATTTTGTTTAAATCACATAAGGGAAAAGGGGGATGATGAACGACAAAATATTGCTAAATTCGATGATTTTTTATACAAACCAAATGCAGGAAAACTAGCTAAAAAATGTAATATTATGCGAAATTCTGAGATTTCAAAGCTAAATCACATATCATGAGAAAACATTAAGTAGTATCGAAATATTGGTATAAACGAATATATTTACGTAAAATCACACTACATGAAAAACGTGAAAAAAGTCACTATATTACCAAATTTGAGGATTTTAACTTCAAATTATCAAGCGAGGTTTCGTATCATTTAGATCCTAGAAAAGACATATTAAAATATGTCAAGTACAAATGATAAAAATCGATGTGTTTTCATTAGAAATAACTAAAATGTTCCTGATTTTCCGTTTATATAACCAATGCAAGATGTACACGTAAAACCGCTCTAATCCAGCTGAAACGTCGATATATGCAATAAAAACAGAACTTCTCCCCTTTCAATATAATACACAGTATTTTAACGAGAAACAAATTGTTGATTGAAAATTAAGTATTTAAGGTTAATTTCTAACCAATTATGTGTTTGCATCATTTTTATTGTATATATATTGAATTAATAACAATAAACTGAAAATTTACAAAAACGCGGAATAACGGCAAAATATTGCCTAATTCGATGATATTTTGTTTAAATCACATAGAGGAAAATGGGGATGATGAACGTCAGAATATTACTAAATTCGATGATTTTTAGTACAAAACAAAATGCAAGAAAACTTGTTTTAAAATGCAATATTATGCGAAATTCTGAGATTAGAAGGCCAAATCAAATATCGTGAAAAAACATAAAGTAGCATCGAAATATTGGTAAAAACGAATATATTTACGTAAAATCACACTACATGAAAAACGTGAAAAAAGTCACTATATTACCAAATTTGAGTATTTTAACTTCAAATTATAAGGCAAGGTTTCGTATTACTAACATCCCAGAAACGACATATTAAAATGTTGTTTCCAATACAAATTATAAAAATCGATGTGTTTTCATTAGAATTAAGTAAAATGTTCCTGATTTTCCGTTTATATTACCAATGGAAGATGCACACGTAAAACCGCTCTACTCCGGCTGAAACGTCGATATATGCAATAAAAACAGAACTTCTCCACTTTCAATATAATACACTGTATTTTAACGAGAAACAAATAGTTGATTGAAAATTAAGTATTTAAGGTTCCTGATTTTCCGTTTATATTACCAATGGAAGATGTACACGTAAACCCCGCTCTACTCCGGCTGAAACGTCGATATATGCAATAAAAACAGAACATCTCCCCTTTCAATATCTTACACTGTATTTTAACGAGAAACAAATAGTTGATTGAAAATTAGGTATTTAAGGTTAATTTCTAACCAATTATATGTTTGCATCATTTTTATCGTATATATAAGGAATTAATAACAATAAACTGAAAATTCACAAAAACGTGAAAAACGGCAAAATATTGCCTAATTCGATGATATTTTGTTTAAATCACATAAAGGAAAAGGAAAAGGATAAACGTCAAAATATTGCTAAATTCAATGATTTTTAGTACAAAACAAAATGCAAGAAAACTTGCCAAAAAATGCAATATTATGCGAAATTCTGAGATTTGAAGGCCAAATCAATATCGTGAGAAAACATGAAGTAGTATCGAAATATTGGTAAAAACGAATATATTTACGTAAAATCACACTACATGAAAAACGTGAAAAAAGTCACTATATTACCAAATTTGAGTATTTTAACTTCAAATTATAAGGCGAGGTTTCGTATTACTAACATCCCAAAAAAGACATATTAAAATGTTGTTTCCAATACAAATGATAAAAATCGATGTGTTTTCATTAGAATTAACTAAAATGTTCCTGATTTTCCGTTTATATTACCAATGGAAGATGTACACGTAAAACCGCTCTACTCCGGCTGAAACGTCGATATATGCAATAAAAACAGAACTTCTCCCCTTTCAATATCTTACACAGTATTTTAACGAGAAACAAATAGTTGATTGAAAATTAAGTATTTAAGGTTAATTTCTAACCAATTATGTGTTTGCATCATTTTTATCGTATATATAATAAATCAATAACAATAAACTGAAAATTTACAGAAACGTGAAATAACGGCAAAATATTGCCTAATTCGATGATATTTTGTTTAAATCACATAGAGGAAAATGGGGATGATAAACGTCAGAATATTGCTAAATTCGATGATTTTTAGTACAAAACAAAATGCAAGAAAACTTTCTTTAAAATGCAATATTTTGCGAAATTCTGAGATTTGAAGGCCAAATCAAATATCGTGAGAAAACATAAAGTAGCATCGAAATATTGGTAAAAACGAATATATTTACGTAAAATCACACTACATGAAAAACGTGAAAAAAGTCACTATATTACCAAATTTGAGTATTTTAACTTCAAATTATAAGGCAAGGTTTCGTATTACTAACATCCCAGAAACGACATATTAAAATGTTGTTTCCAATACAAATGATAAAAATCGATGTGTTTTCATTAGAATTAAGTAAAATGTTCCTGATTTTCCGTTTATATTACCAATGGAAGATGCACACGTAAAACCGCTCTACTCCGGCTGAAACGTCGATATATGCAATAAAAACAGAACTTCTCCCCTTTCAATATCTTACACAGTATTTTAACGAGAAACAAATAGTTGATTGAAAATTAAGTATTTAAGGTTAATTTCTAACCAATTATGTGTTTGCATCATTTTTATCGTATATATAATAAATCAATAACAATAAACTGAAAATTCACAAAAACGTGGAAAAACTGCATAATATTGCCTAATTCCATCATATTTTGTTTAAATCACATAAAGGAAAAGGGGGATGATAAACGGCAAAATATTGCTAAATTCGATGATTTTTAGTACAAAACAAAATGCAAGAAAACTTGCCAAAAAATGCAATATTATGCGAAATTCTGAGATTTGAAGGCCAAATCATATATCGTGAGAAAACATGAAGTAGTATCGAAATATTAGTAAAAACGAATATATTTACGTAAAATCACACTACATGAAAAACGTGAAAAAAGTCACTATATTATCAAATTTGAGGATTTTAACTTCAAATTATAAAGCGAGGTTTCGTATCATTTAGATCCTAGAAAAGACATATTAAAATGTTGGTTCCAGTACAAATGATAAAAATCGATGTGTTTTCATTAGAATTAACTAAAATGTTCCTGATTTTCCGTTTATATTACCAATGGAAGATGTACACGTAAAACCGCTCTAATCCAGCTGAAACGTCGATATATGCAATAAAAACAGAACTTCTCCACTTTCAATATAATACACTGTATTTTAACGAGAAACAAATAGTTGATTGAAAATTAAGTATTTAAGGTTCCTGATTTTCCGTTTATATTACCAATGGAAGATGTACACGTAAACCCCGCTCTACTCCGGCTGAAACGTCGATATATGCAATAAAAACAGAACATCTCCCCTTTCAATATCTTACACTGTATTTTAACGAGAAACAAATAGTTGATTGAAAATTAGGTATTTAAGGTTAATTTCTAACCAATTATATGTTTGCATCATTTTTATCGTATATATAAGGAATTAATAACAATAAACTGAAAATTCACAAAAACGTGAAAAACGGCAAAATATTGCCTAATTCGATGATATTTTGTTTAAATCACATAAAGGAAAAGGAAAAGGATAAACGTCAAAATATTGCTAAATTCAATGATTTTTAGTACAAAACAAAATGCAAGAAAACTTGCCAAAAAATGCAATATTATGCGAAATTCTGAGATTTGAAGGCCAAATCAATATCGTGAGAAAACATGAAGTAGTATCGAAATATTGGTAAAAACGAATATATTTACGTAAAATCACACTACATGAAAAACGTGAAAAAAGTCACTATATTACCAAATTTGAGTATTTTAACTTCAAATTATAAGGCGAGGTTTCGTATTACTAACATCCCAAAAAAGACATATTAAAATGTTGTTTCCAATACAAATGATAAAAATCGATGTGTTTTCATTAGAATTAACTAAAATGTTCCTGATTTTCCGTTTATATTACCAATGGAAGATGTACACGTAAAACCGCTCTACTCCGGCTGAAACGTCGATATATGCAATAAAAACAGAACTTCTCCCCTTTCAATATCTTACACAGTATTTTAACGAGAAACAAATAGTTGATTGAAAATTAAGTATTTAAGGTTAATTTCTAACCAATTATGTGTTTGCATCATTTTTATCGTATATATAATAAATCAATAACAATAAACTGAAAATTTACAGAAACGTGAAATAACGGCAAAATATTGCCTAATTCGATGATATTTTGTTTAAATCACATAGAGGAAAATGGGGATGATAAACGTCAGAATATTGCTAAATTCGATGATTTTTAGTACAAAACAAAATGCAAGAAAACTTTCTTTAAAATGCAATATTTTGCGAAATTCTGAGATTTGAAGGCCAAATCAAATATCGTGAGAAAACATAAAGTAGCATCGAAATATTGGTAAAAACGAATATATTTACGTAAAATCACACTACATGAAAAACGTGAAAAAAGTCACTATATTACCAAATTTGAGTATTTTAACTTCAAATTATAAGGCAAGGTTTCGTATTACTAACATCCCAGAAACGACATATTAAAATGTTGTTTCCAATACAAATGATAAAAATCGATGTGTTTTCATTAGAATTAAGTAAAATGTTCCTGATTTTCCGTTTATATTACCAATGGAAGATGCACACGTAAAACCGCTCTACTCCGGCTGAAACGTCGATATATGCAATAAAAACAGAACTTCTCCCCTTTCAATATCTTACACAGTATTTTAACGAGAAACAAATAGTTGATTGAAAATTAAGTATTTAAGGTTAATTTCTAACCAATTATGTGTTTGCATCATTTTTATCGTATATATAATAAATCAATAACAATAAACTGAAAATTCACAAAAACGTGGAAAAACTGCATAATATTGCCTAATTCCATCATATTTTGTTTAAATCACATAAAGGAAAAGGGGGATGATAAACGGCAAAATATTGCTAAATTCGATGATTTTTAGTACAAAACAAAATGCAAGAAAACTTGCCAAAAAATGCAATATTATGCGAAATTCTGAGATTTGAAGGCCAAATCATATATCGTGAGAAAACATGAAGTAGTATCGAAATATTAGTAAAAACGAATATATTTACGTAAAATCACACTACATGAAAAACGTGAAAAAAGTCACTATATTATCAAATTTGAGGATTTTAACTTCAAATTATAAAGCGAGGTTTCGTATCATTTAGATCCTAGAAAAGACATATTAAAATGTTGGTTCCAGTACAAATGATAAAAATCGATGTGTTTTCATTAGAATTAACTAAAATGTTCCTGATTTTCCGTTTATATTACCAATGGAAGATGTACACGTAAAACCGCTCTAATCCAGCTGAAACGTCGATATATGCAATAAAAACAGAACTTCTCCACTTTCAATATAATACACTGTATTTTAACGAGAAACAAATAGTTGATTGAAAATTAAGTATTTAAGGTTCCTGATTTTCCGTTTATATTACCAATGGAAGATGTACACGTAAACCCCGCTCTACTCCGGCTGAAACGTCGATATATGCAATAAAAACAGAACATCTCCCCTTTCAATATCTTACACTGTATTTTAACGAGAAACAAATAGTTGATTGAAAATTAGGTATTTAAGGTTAATTTCTAACCAATTATATGTTTGCATCATTTTTATCGTATATATAAGGAATTAATAACAATAAACTGAAAATTCACAAAAACGTGAAAAACGGCAAAATATTGCCTAATTCGATGATATTTTGTTTAAATCACATAAAGGAAAAGGAAAAGGATAAACGTCAAAATATTGCTAAATTCAATGATTTTTAGTACAAAACAAAATGCAAGAAAACTTGCCAAAAAATGCAATATTATGCGAAATTCTGAGATTTGAAGGCCAAATCAATATCGTGAGAAAACATGAAGTAGTATCGAAATATTGGTAAAAACGAATATATTTACGTAAAATCACACTACATGAAAAACGTGAAAAAAGTCACTATATTACCAAATTTGAGTATTTTAACTTCAAATTATAAGGCGAGGTTTCGTATTACTAACATCCCAAAAAAGACATATTAAAATGTTGTTTCCAATACAAATGATAAAAATCGATGTGTTTTCATTAGAATTAACTAAAATGTTCCTGATTTTCCGTTTATATTACCAATGGAAGATGTACACGTAAAACCGCTCTACTCCGGCTGAAACGTCGATATATGCAATAAAAACAGAACTTCTCCCCTTTCAATATCTTACACAGTATTTTAACGAGAAACAAATAGTTGATTGAAAATTAAGTATTTAAGGTTAATTTCTAACCAATTATGTGTTTGCATCATTTTTATCGTATATATAATAAATCAATAACAATAAACTGAAAATTTACAGAAACGTGAAATAACGGCAAAATATTGCCTAATTCGATGATATTTTGTTTAAATCACATAGAGGAAAATGGGGATGATAAACGTCAGAATATTGCTAAATTCGATGATTTTTAGTACAAAACAAAATGCAAGAAAACTTTCTTTAAAATGCAATATTTTGCGAAATTCTGAGATTTGAAGGCCAAATCAAATATCGTGAGAAAACATAAAGTAGCATCGAAATATTGGTAAAAACGAATATATTTACGTAAAATCACACTACATGAAAAACGTGAAAAAAGTCACTATATTACCAAATTTGAGTATTTTAACTTCAAATTATAAGGCAAGGTTTCGTATTACTAACATCCCAGAAACGACATATTAAAATGTTGTTTCCAATACAAATGATAAAAATCGATGTGTTTTCATTAGAATTAAGTAAAATGTTCCTGATTTTCCGTTTATATTACCAATGGAAGATGCACACGTAAAACCGCTCTACTCCGGCTGAAACGTCGATATATGCAATAAAAACAGAACTTCTCCCCTTTCAATATCTTACACAGTATTTTAACGAGAAACAAATAGTTGATTGAAAATTAAGTATTTAAGGTTAATTTCTAACCAATTATGTGTTTGCATCATTTTTATCGTATATATAATAAATCAATAACAATAAACTGAAAATTCACAAAAACGTGGAAAAACTGCATAATACTTGCCTAATTCCATCATATTTTGTTTAAATCACATAAAGGAAAAGGGGGATGATAAACGGCAAAATATTGCTAAATTCGATGATTTTTAGTACAAAACAAAATGCAAGAAAACTTGCCAAAAAATGCAATATTATGCGAAATTCTGAGATTTGAAGGCCAAATCATATATCGTGAGAAAACATGAAGTAGTATCGAAATATTAGTAAAAACGAATATATTTACGTAAAATCACACTACATGAAAAACGTGAAAAAAGTCACTATATTATCAAATTTGAGGATTTTAACTTCAAATTATAAAGCGAGGTTTCGTATCATTTAGATCCTAGAAAAGACATATTAAAATGTTGGTTCCAGTACAAATGATAAAAATCGATGTGTTTTCATTAGAATTAACTAAAATGTTCCTGATTTTCCGTTTATATTACCAATGGAAGATGTACACGTAAAACCGCTCTAATCCAGCTGAAACGTCGATATATGCAATAAAAACAGAACTTCTCCACTTTCAATATAATACACTGTATTTTAACGAGTAACAAATAGTTGATTGAAAATTAAGTATTTAAGGTTCCTGATTTTCCGTTTATATTACCAATGGAAGATGTACACGTAAACCCCGCTCTACTCCGGCTGAAACGTCGATATATGCAATAAAAACAGAACATCTCCCCTTTCAATATCTTACACTGTATTTTAACGAGAAACAAATAGTTGATTGAAAATTAGGTATTTAAGGTTAATTTCTAACCAATTATATGTTTGCATCATTTTTATCGTATATATAAGGAATTAATAACAATAAACTGAAAATTCACAAAAACGTGAAAAACGGCAAAATATTGCCTAATTCGATGATATTTTGTTTAAATCACATAAAGGAAAAGGAAAAGGATAAACGTCAAAATATTGCTAAATTCAATGATTTTTAGTACAAAACAAAATGCAAGAAAACTTGCCAAAAAATGCAATATTATGCGAAATTCTGAGATTTGAAGGCCAAATCAATATCGTGAGAAAACATGAAGTAGTATCGAAATATTGGTAAAAACGAATATATTTACGTAAAATCACACTACATGAAAAACGTGAAAAAAGTCACTATATTACCAAATTTGAGTATTTTAACTTCAAATTATAAGGCGAGGTTTCGTATTACTAACATCCCAAAAAAGACATATTAAAATGTTGTTTCCAATACAAATGATAAAAATCGATGTGTTTTCATTAGAATTAACTAAAATGTTCCTGATTTTCCGTTTATATTACCAATGGAAGATGTACACGTAAAACCGCTCTACTCCGGCTGAAACGTCGATATATGCAATAAAAACAGAACTTCTCCCCTTTCAATATCTTACACAGTATTTTAACGAGAAACAAATAGTTGATTGAAAATTAAGTATTTAAGGTTAATTTCTAACCAATTATGTGTTTGCATCATTTTTATCGTATATATAATAAATCAATAACAATAAACTGAAAATTTACAGAAACGTGAAATAACGGCAAAATATTGCCTAATTCGATGATATTTTGTTTAAATCACATAGAGGAAAATGGGGATGATAAACGTCAGAATATTGCTAAATTCGATGATTTTTAGTACAAAACAAAATGCAAGAAAACTTTCTTTAAAATGCAATATTTTGCGAAATTCTGAGATTTGAAGGCCAAATCAAATATCGTGAGAAAACATAAAGTAGCATCGAAATATTGGTAAAAACGAATATATTTACGTAAAATCACACTACATGAAAAACGTGAAAAAAGTCACTATATTACCAAATTTGAGTATTTTAACTTCAAATTATAAGGCAAGGTTTCGTATTACTAACATCCCAGAAACGACATATTAAAATGTTGTTTCCAATACAAATGATAAAAATCGATGTGTTTTCATTAGAATTAAGTAAAATGTTCCTGATTTTCCGTTTATATTACCAATGGAAGATGCACACGTAAAACCGCTCTACTCCGGCTGAAACGTCGATATATGCAATAAAAACAGAACTTCTCCCCTTTCAATATCTTACACAGTATTTTAACGAGAAACAAATAGTTGATTGAAAATTAAGTATTTATGGTTAATTTCTAACCAATTATGTGTTTGCATCATTTTTATCGTATATATAATAAATCAATAACAATAAACTGAAAATTCACAAAAACGTGGAAAAACTGCATAATATTGCCTAATTCCATCATATTTTGTTTAAATCACATAAAGGAAAAGGGGGATGATAAACGGCAAAATATTGCTAAATTCGATGATTTTTAGTACAAAACAAAATGCAAGAAAACTTGCCAAAAAATGCAATATTATGCGAAATTCTGAGATTTGAAGGCCAAATCATATATCGTGAGAAAACATGAAGTAGTATCGAAATATTAGTAAAAACGAATATATTTACGTAAAATCACACTACATGAAAAACGTGAAAAAAGTCACTATATTATCAAATTTGAGGATTTTAACTTTAAATTATAAAGCGAGGTTTCGTATCATTTAGATCCTAGAAAAGACATTAAAATGTTGGTTCCAGTACAAATGATAAAAATCGATGTGTTTTCATTAGAATTAACTAAAATGTTCCTGATTTTCCGTTTATATTACCAATGGAAGATGTACACGTAAAACCGCTCTAATCCAGCTGAAACGTCGATATATGCAATAAAAACAGAACTTCTCCCCTTTCAATATAATACACAGTATTTTAACGAGAAACAAATAGTTGATTGAAAATTAAGTATTTAAGGTTCCTGATTTTCCGTTTATATTACCAATGGAAGATGTACACTTAAACCCCGCTCTACTCCGGCTGAAACGTCGATATATGCAATAAAAACAGAACATCTCCCCTTTCAATATCTTACACAGTATTTTAACGAGAAACAAATAGTTGATTGAAAATTAGGTATTTAAGGTTAATTTCTAACCAATTATATGTTTGCATCATTTTTATCGTATATATAAGGAATTAATAACAACTGAAAATTCACAAAAACGTGAAAAACGGCAAAATATTGCCTAATTCGATGATATTTTGTTTAAATCACATAAGGGAAAAGGAAAAGGATAAACGTCAAAATATTGCTAAATTCGATGATTTTTAGTACAAAACAAAATGCAAGAAAACTTGCCAAAAAATGCAATATTATGCGAAATTCTGAGATTTGAAGGCCAAATCATATATCGTGAGAAAACATGAAGTAGTATCGAAATATTGGTAAAAACGAATATATTTACGTAAAATCACACTACATGAAAAACGTGAAAAAAGTCACTATATTACCAAATTTGAGTATTTTAACTTCAAATTATAAGGCGAGGTTTCGTATTACTAACATCCCAAAAAAGACATATTAAAATGTTGTTTCCAATACAAATGATAAAAATCGATGTGTTTTCATTAGAATTAACTAAAATGTTCCTGATTTTCCGTTTATATTACCAATGGAAGATGTATACGTAAAACCGCTCTAATCCAGCTGAAACGTCGATATATGCAATAAAAACAGAACTTCTCCCCCTTTCAATATCTTACACAGTATTTTAACGAGAAATAAATAGTTGATTGAAAATTGAGTATTTAAGGTTCCTGATTTTCCGTTAATATTACCAATGGCAGATGCACACGTAAAACCGCTCTACTCCGGCTGAAACGTCGATATATGCAATAAAAGCAGAACTTCTCCCCTTTCAATATCTTACACAGTATTTTAACGAGAAACAAATAGTTGATTGAAAATTAAGTATTTAAGGTTAATTTCTAACCAATTATGTGTTTGCATCATTTTTATCGTATATATAATAAATCAATAACAATAAACTGAAAATTTACAGAAACGTGAAATAACGGCAAAATATTGCCTAATTCGATGATATTTTGTTTAAATCACATAGAGGAAAATGGGGATGATAAACGTCAGAATATTGCTAAATTCGATGATTTTTAGTACAAAACGAAATGCAAGAAAACTTGCTTTAAAATGCAATATTTTGCGAAATTCTGAGATTTGAAGGCCAAATCAAATATCGTGAGAAAACATAAAGTAGCATCGAAATATTGGTAAAAACGAATATATTTACGTAAAATCACACTACATGAAAAACGTGAAAAAAGTCACTATATTACCAAATTTGAGTATTTTAGCTTCAAATTATAAGGCAAGGTTTCGTATTACTAACATCCCAGAAACGACATATTAAAATGTTGTTTCCAATACAAATGATAAAAATCGATGTGTTTTCATTAGAATTAAGTAAAATGTTCCTGATTTTCCGTTTATATTACCAATGGAAGATGCACACGTAAAACCGCTCTACTCCGGCTGAAACGTCGATATATGCAATAAAAACAGAACTTCTCCCCTTTCAATATCTTACACAGTATTTTAACGAGAAACAAATAGTTGATTGAAAATTAAGTATTTAAGGTTAATTTCTAACCAATTATGTGTTTGCATCATTTTTATCGTATATATAATAAATCAATAACAATAAACTGAAAATTCACAAAAACGTGGAAAAACTGCATAATATTGCCTAATTCCATCATATTTTGTTTAAATCACATAAAGGAAAAGGGGGATGATAAACGGCAAAATATTGCTAAATTCGATGATTTTTAGTACAAAACAAAATGCAAGAAAACTTGCCAAAAAATGCAATATTATGCGAAATTCTGAGATTTGAAGGCCAAATCATATATCGTGAGAAAACATGAAGTAGTATCGAAATATTAGTAAAAACGAATATATTTACGTAAAATCACACTACATGAAAAACGTGAAAAAAGTCACTATATTATCAAATTTGAGGATTTTAACTTCAAATTATAAAGCGAGGTTTCGTATCATTTAGATCCTAGAAAAGACATATTAAAATGTTGGTTCCAGTACAAATGATAAAAATCGATGTGTTTTCATTAGAATTAACTAAAATGTTCCTGATTTTCCGTTTATATTACCAATGGAAGATGTACACGTAAAACCGCTCTAATCCAGCTGAAACGTCGATATATGCAATAAAAACAGAACTTCTCCCCTTTCAATATAATACACAGTATTTTAACGAGAAACAAATAGTTGATTGAAAATTAAGTATTTAAGGTTCCTGATTTTCCGTTTATATTACCAATGGAAGATGTACACTTAAACCCCGCTCTACTCCGGCTAAAACGTCGATATATGCAATAAAAACAGAACATCTCCCCTTTCAATATCTTACACAGTATTTTAACGAGAAACAAATAGTTGATTGAAAATTAGGTATTTAAGGTTAATTTCTAACCAATTATATGTTTGCATCATTTTTATCGTATATATAAGGAATTAATAACAATAAACTGAAAATTCACAAAAACGTGAAAAACGGCAAAATATTGCCTAATTCGATGATATTTTGTTTAAATCACATAAGGGAAAAGGAAAAGGATAAACGTCAAAATATTGCTAAATTCGATAATTTTTAGTACAAAACAAAATGCAAGAAAACTTGCCAAAAAATGCAATATTATGCGAAATTCTGAGATTTGAAGGCCAAATCATATATCGTGAGAAAACATGAAGTAGTATCGAAATATTGGTAAAAACGAATATATTTACGTAAAATCACACTACATGAAAAACGTGAAAAAAGTCACTATATTACCAAGTTGAGTATTATAACTTCAAATTATAAGGCGAGGTTTCGTATTACTAACATCCCAAAAAAGACATATTAAAATGTTGTTTCCAATACAAATGATAAAAATCGATGTGTTTTCATTAGAATTAACTAAAATGTTCCTGATTTTCCGTTTATATTACCAATGGAAGATGTATACGTAAAACCGCTCTAATCCAGCTGAAACGTCGATATATGCAATAAAAACAGAACTTCTCCCCCTTTCAATATCTTACACAGTATTTTAACGAGAAACAAATAGTTGATTGAAAATTAAGTATTTAAGGTTAATTTCTAACCAATTATGTGTTTGCATCATTTTTATCGTATATATAATAAATCAATAACAATAAACTGAAAATTTACAGAAACGTGAAATAACGGCAAAATATTGCCTAATTCGATGATATTTTGTTTAAATCACATAGAGGAAAATGGGGATGATAAACGTCAGAATATTGCTAAATTCGATGATTTTTAGTACAAAACAAAATGCAAGAAAACTTTCTTTAAAATGCAATATTTTGCGAAATTCTGAGATTTGAAGGCCAAATCAAATATCGTGAGAAAACATAAAGTAGCATCGAAATATTGGTAAAAACGAATATATTTACGTAAAATCACACTACATGAAAAACGTGAAAAAAGTCACTATATTACCAAATTTGAGTATTTTAACTTCAAATTATAAGGCAAGGTTTCGTATTACTAACATCCCAGAAACGACATATTAAAATGTTGTTTCCAATACAAATGATAAAAATCGATGTGTTTTCATTAGAATTAAGTAAAATGTTCCTGATTTTCCGTTTATATTACCAATGGAAGATGCACACGTAAAACCGCTCTACTCCGGCTGAAACGTCGATATATGCAATAAAAACAGAACTTCTCCCCTTTCAATATCTTACACAGTATTTTAACGAGAAACAAATAGTTGATTGAAAATTAAGTATTTATGGTTAATTTCTAACCAATTATGTGTTTGCATCATTTTTATCGTATATATAATAAATCAATAACAATAAACTGAAAATTCACAAAAACGTGGAAAAACTGCATAATATTGCCTAATTCCATCATATTTTGTTTAAATCACATAAAGGAAAAGGGGGATGATAAACGGCAAAATATTGCTAAATTCGATGATTTTTAGTACAAAACAAAATGCAAGAAAACTTGCCAAAAAATGCAATATTATGCGAAATTCTGAGATTTGAAGGCCAAATCATATATCGTGAGAAAACATGAAGTAGTATCGAAATATTAGTAAAAACGAATATATTTACGTAAAATCACACTACATGAAAAACGTGAAAAAAGTCACTATATTATCAAATTTGAGGATTTTAACTTTAAATTATAAAGCGAGGTTTCGTATCATTTAGATCCTAGAAAAGACATTAAAATGTTGGTTCCAGTACAAATGATAAAAATCGATGTGTTTTCATTAGAATTAACTAAAATGTTCCTGATTTTCCGTTTATATTACCAATGGAAGATGTACACGTAAAACCGCTCTAATCCAGCTGAAACGTCGATATATGCAATAAAAACAGAACTTCTCCCCTTTCAATATAATACACAGTATTTTAACGAGAAACAAATAGTTGATTGAAAATTAAGTATTTAAGGTTCCTGATTTTCCGTTTATATTACCAATGGAAGATGTACACTTAAACCCCGCTCTACTCCGGCTGAAACGTCGATATATGCAATAAAAACAGAACATCTCCCCTTTCAATATCTTACACAGTATTTTAACGAGAAACAAATAGTTGATTGAAAATTAGGTATTTAAGGTTAATTTCTAACCAATTATATGTTTGCATCATTTTTATCGTATATATAAGGAATTAATAACAATAAACTGAAAATTCACAAAAACGTGAAAAACGGCAAAATATTGCCTAATTCGATGATATTTTGTTTAAATCACATAAGGGAAAAGGAAAAGGATAAACGTCAAAATATTGCTAAATTCGATGATTTTTAGTACAAAACAAAATGCAAGAAAACTTGCCAAAAAATGCAATATTATGCGAAATTCTGAGATTTGAAGGCCAAATCATATATCGTGAGAAAACATGAAGTAGTATCGAAATATTGGTAAAAACGAATATATTTACGTAAAATCACACTACATGAAAAACGTGAAAAAAGTCACTATATTACCAAATTTGAGTATTTTAACTTCAAATTATAAGGCGAGGTTTCGTATTACTAACATCCCAAAAAAGACATATTAAAATGTTGTTTCCAATACAAATGATAAAAATCGATGTGTTTTCATTAGAATTAACTAAAATGTTCCTGATTTTCCGTTTATATTACCAATGGAAGATGTATACGTAAAACCGCTCTAATCCAGCTGAAACGTCGATATATGCAATAAAAACAGAACTTCTCCCCCTTTCAATATCTTACACAGTATTTTAACGAGAAATAAATAGTTGATTGAAAATTGAGTATTTAAGGTTCCTGATTTTCCGTTAATATTACCAATGGCAGATGCACACGTAAAACCGCTCTACTCCGGCTGAAACGTCGATATATGCAATAAAAGCAGAACTTCTCCCCTTTCAATATCTTACACAGTATTTTAACGAGAAACAAATAGTTGATTGAAAATTAAGTATTTAAGGTTAATTTCTAACCAATTATGTGTTTGCATCATTTTTATCGTATATATAATAAATCAATAACAATAAACTGAAAATTTACAGAAACGTGAAATAACGGCAAAATATTGCCTAATTCGATGATATTTTGTTTAAATCACATAGAGGAAAATGGGGATGATAAACGTCAGAATATTGCTAAATTCGATGATTTTTAGTACAAAACGAAATGCAAGAAAACTTGCTTTAAAATGCAATATTTTGCGAAATTCTGAGATTTGAAGGCCAAATCAAATATCGTGAGAAAACATAAAGTAGCATCGAAATATTGGTAAAAACGAATATATTTACGTAAAATCACACTACATGAAAAACGTGAAAAAAGTCACTATATTACCAAATTTGAGTATTTTAACTTCAAATTATAAGGCAAGGTTTCGTATTACTAACATCCCAGAAACGACATATTAAAATGTTGTTTCCAATACAAATGATAAAAATCGATGTGTTTTCATTAGAATTAAGTAAAATGTTCCTGATTTTCCGTTTATATTACCAATGGAAGATGCACACGTAAAACCGCTCTACTCCGGCTGAAACGTCGATATATGCAATAAAAACAGAACTTCTCCCCTTTCAATATCTTACACAGTATTTTAACGAGAAACAAATAGTTGATTGAAAATTAAGTATTTAAGGTTAATTTCTAACCAATTATGTGTTTGCATCATTTTTATCGTATATATAATAAATCAATAACAATAAACTGAAAATTCACAAAAACGTGGAAAAACTGCATAATATTGCCTAATTCCATCATATTTTGTTTAAATCACATAAAGGAAAAGGGGGATGATAAACGGCAAAATATTGCTAAATTCGATGATTTTTAGTACAAAACAAAATGCAAGAAAACTTGCCAAAAAATGCAATATTATGCGAAATTCTGAGATTTGAAGGCCAAATCATATATCGTGAGAAAACATGAAGTAGTATCGAAATATTAGTAAAAACGAATATATTTACGTAAAATCACACTACATGAAAAACGTGAAAAAAGTCACTATATTATCAAATTTGAGGATTTTAACTTCAAATTATAAAGCGAGGTTTCGTATCATTTAGATCCTAGAAAAGACATATTAAAATGTTGGTTCCAGTACAAATGATAAAAATCGATGTGTTTTCATTAGAATTAACTAAAATGTTCCTGATTTTCCGTTTATATTACCAATGGAAGATGTACACGTAAAACCGCTCTAATCCAGCTGAAACGTCGATATATGCAATAAAAACAGAACTTCTCCCCTTTCAATATAATACACAGTATTTTAACGAGAAACAAATAGTTGATTGAAAATTAAGTATTTAAGGTTCCTGATTTTCCGTTTATATTACCAATGGAAGATGTACACTTAAACCCCGCTCTACTCCGGCTAAAACGTCGATATATGCAATAAAAACAGAACATCTCCCCTTTCAATATCTTACACAGTATTTTAACGAGAAACAAATAGTTGATTGAAAATTAGGTATTTAAGGTTAATTTCTAACCAATTATATGTTTGCATCATTTTTATCGTATATATAAGGAATTAATAACAATAAACTGAAAATTCACAAAAACGTGAAAAACGGCAAAATATTGCCTAATTCGATGATATTTTGTTTAAATCACATAAGGGAAAAGGAAAAGGATAAACGTCAAAATATTGCTAAATTCGATAATTTTTAGTACAAAACAAAATGCAAGAAAACTTGCCAAAAAATGCAATATTATGCGAAATTCTGAGATTTGAAGGCCAAATCATATATCGTGAGAAAACATGAAGTAGTATCGAAATATTGGTAAAAACGAATATATTTACGTAAAATCACACTACATGAAAAACGTGAAAAAAGTCACTATATTACCAAATTTGAGTATTATAACTTCAAATTATAAGGCGAGGTTTCGTATTACTAACATCCCAAAAAAGACATATTAAAATGTTGTTTCCAATACAAATGATAAAAATCGATGTGTTTTCATTAGAATTAACTAAAATGTTCCTGATTTTCCGTTTATATTACCAATGGAAGATGTATACGTAAAACCGCTCTAATCCAGCTGAAACGTCGATATATGCAATAAAAACAGAACTTCTCCCCCTTTCAATATCTTACACAGTATTTTAACGAGAAACAAATAGTTGATTGAAAATTAAGTATTTAAGGTTAATTTCTAACCAATTATGTGTTTGCATCATTTTTATCGTATATATAATAAATCAATAACAATAAACTGAAAATTTACAGAAACGTGAAATAACGGCAAAATATTGCCTAATTCGATGATATTTTGTTTAAATCACATAGAGGAAAATGGGGATGATAAACGTCAGAATATTGCTAAATTCGATGATTTTTAGTACAAAACAAAATGCAAGAAAACTTTCTTTAAAATGCAATATTTTGCGAAATTCTGAGATTTGAAGGCCAAATCAAATATCGTGAGAAAACATAAAGTAGCATCGAAATATTGGTAAAAACGAATATATTTACGTAAAATCACACTACATGAAAAACGTGAAAAAAGTCACTATATTACCAAATTTGAGTATTTTAACTTCAAATTATAAGGCAAGTTTTCGTATTACTAACATCCCAGAAACGACATATTAAAATGTTGTTTCCAATACAAATGATAAAAATCGATGTGTTTTCATTAGAATTAAGTAAAATGTTCCTGATTTTCCGTTTATATTACCAATGGAAGATGCACACGTAAAACCGCTCTACTCCGGCTGAAACGTCGATATATGCAATAAAAACAGAACTTCTCCCCTTTCAATATCTTACACAGTATTTTAACGAGAAACAAATAGTTGATTGAAAATTAAGTATTTATGGTTAATTTCTAACCAATTATGTGTTTGCATCATTTTTATCGTATATATAATAAATCAATAACAATAAACTGAAAATTCACAAAAACGTGGAAAAACTGCATAATATTGCCTAATTCCATCATATTTTGTTTAAATCACATAAAGGAAAAGGGGGATGATAAACGGCAAAATATTGCTAAATTCGATGATTTTTAGTACAAAACAAAATGCAAGAAAACTTGCCAAAAAATGCAATATTATGCGAAATTCTGAGATTTGAAGGCCAAATCATATATCGTGAGAAAACATGAAGTAGTATCGAAATATTAGTAAAAACGAATATATTTACGTAAAATCACACTACATGAAAAACGTGAAAAAAGTCACTATATTATCAAATTTGAGGATTTTAACTTTAAATTATAAAGCGAGGTTTCGTATCATTTAGATCCTAGAAAAGACATTAAAATGTTGGTTCCAGTACAAATGATAAAAATCGATGTGTTTTCATTAGAATTAACTAAAATGTTCCTGATTTTCCGTTTATATTACCAATGGAAGATGTACACGTAAAACCGCTCTAATCCAGCTGAAACGTCGATATATGCAATAAAAACAGAACTTCTCCCCTTTCAATATAATACACAGTATTTTAACGAGAAACAAATAGTTGATTGAAAATTAAGTATTTAAGGTTCCTGATTTTCCGTTTATATTACCAATGGAAGATGTACACTTAAACCCCGCTCTACTCCGGCTGAAACGTCGATATATGCAATAAAAACAGAACATCTCCCCTTTCAATATCTTACACAGTATTTTAACGAGAAACAAATAGTTGATTGAAAATTAGGTATTTAAGGTTAATTTCTAACCAATTATATGTTTGCATCATTTTTATCGTATATATAAGGAATTAATAACAATAAACTGAAAATTCACAAAAACGTGAAAAACGGCAAAATATTGCCTAATTCGATGATATTTTTTTTAAATCACATAAGGGAAAAGGAAAAGGATAAACGTCAAAATATTGCTAAATTCGATGATTTTTAGTACAAAACAAAATGCAAGAAAACTTGCCAAAAAATGCAATATTATGCGAAATTCTGAGATTTGAAGGCCAAATCATATATCGTGAGAAAACATGAAGTAGTATCGAAATATTGGTAAAAACGAATATATTTACGTAAAATCACACTACATGAAAAACGTGAAAAAAGTCACTATATTACCAAATTTGAGTATTTTAACTTCAAATTATAAGGCGAGGTTTCGTATTACTAACATCCCAAAAAAGACATATTAAAATGTTGTTTCCAATACAAATGATAAAAATCGATGTGTTTTCATTAGAATTAACTAAAATGTTCCTGATTTTCCGTTTATATTACCAATGGAAGATGTATACGTAAAACCGCTCTAATCCAGCTGAAACGTCGATATATGCAATAAAAACAGAACTTCTCCCCCTTTCAATATCTTACACAGTATTTTAACGAGAAATAAATAGTTGATTGAAAATTGAGTATTTAAGGTTCCTGATTTTCCGTTAATATTACCATTGGCAGATGCACACGTAAAACCGCTCTACTCCGGCTGAAACGTCGATATATGCAATAAAAGCAGAACTTCTCCCCTTTCAATATCTTACACAGTATTTTAACGAGAAACAAATAGTTGATTGAAAATTAAGTATTTAAGGTTAATTTCTAACCAATTATGTGTTTGCATCATTTTTATCGTATATATAATAAATCAATAACAATAAACTGAAAATTTACAGAAACGTGAAATAACGGCAAAATATTGCCTAATTCGATGATATTTTGTTTAAATCACATAGAGGAAAATGGGGATGATAAACGTCAGAATATTGCTAAATTCGATGATTTTTAGTACAAAACGAAATGCAAGAAAACTTGCTTTAAAATGCAATATTTTGCGAAATTCTGAGATTTGAAGGCCAAATCAAATATCGTGAGAAAACATAAAGTAGCATCGAAATATTGGTAAAAACGAATATATTTACGTAAAATCACACTACATGAAAAACGTGAAAAAAGTCACTATATTACCAAATTTGAGTATTTTAACTTCAAATTATAAGGCAAGGTTTCGTATTACTAACATCCCAGAAACGACATATTAAAATGTTGTTTCCAATACAAATGATAAAAATCGATGTGTTTTCATTAGAATTAAGTAAAATGTTCCTGATTTTCCGTTTATATTACCAATGGAAGATGCACACGTAAAACCGCTCTACTCCGGCTGAAACGTCGATATATGCAATAAAAACAGAACTTCTCCCCTTTCAATATCTTACACAGTATTTTAACGAGAAACAAATAGTTGATTGAAAATTAAGTATTTAAGGTTAATTTCTAACCAATTATGTGTTTGCATCATTTTTATCGTATATATAATAAATCAATAACAATAAACTGAAAATTCACAAAAACGTGGAAAAACTGCATAATATTGCCTAATTCCATCATATTTTGTTTAAATCACATAAAGGAAAAGGGGGATGATAAACGGCAAAATATTGCTAAATTCGATGATTTTTAGTACAAAACAAAATGCAAGAAAACTTGCCAAAAAATGCAATATTATGCGAAATTCTGAGATTTGAAGGCCAAATCATATATCGTGAGAAAACATGAAGTAGTATCGAAATATTAGTAAAAACGAATATATTTACGTAAAATCACACTACATGAAAAACGTGAAAAAAGTCACTATATTACCAAATTTGAGTATTTTAACTTCAAATTATAAGGCAAGGTTTTGTATTACTAACATCCCAGAAACGACATATTAAAATGTTGTTTCCAATACAAATGATAAAAATCGATGTGTTTTCATTAGAATTAACTAAAATGTTCCTGATTTTCCGTTTATATTACCAATGGAAGATGTATACGTAAAACCGCTCTAATCCAGCTGAAACGTCGATATATGCAATAAAAACAGAACTTCTCCCCTTTCAATATAATACACAGTATTTTAACGAGAAACAAATAGTTGATTGAAAATTAAGTATTTAAGGTTCCTGATTTTCCGTTTATATTACCAATGGAAGATGTACACTTAAACCCCGCTCTACTCCGGCTAAAACGTCGATATATGCAATAAAAACAGAACATCTCCCCTTTCAATATCTTACACAGTATTTTAACGAGAAACAAATAGTTGATTGAAAATTAGGTATTTAAGGTTAATTTCTAACCAATTATATGTTTGCATCATTTTTATCGTATATATAAGGAATTAATAACAATAAACTGAAAATTCACAAAAACGTGAAAAACGGCAAAATATTGCCTAATTCGATGATATTTTGTTTAAATCACATAAGGGAAAAGGAAAAGGATAAACGTCAAAATATTGCTAAATTCGATAATTTTTAGTACAAAACAAAATGCAAGAAAACTTGCCAAAAAATGCAATATTATGCGAAATTCTGAGATTTGAAGGCCAAATCATATATCGTGAGAAAACATGAAGTAGTATCGAAATATTGGTAAAAACGAATATATTTACGTAAAATCACACTACATGAAAAACGTGAAAAAAGTCACTATATTACCAAATTTGAGTATTATAACTTCAAATTATAAGGCGAGGTTTCGTATTACTAACATCCCAAAAAAGACATATTAAAATGTTGTTTCCAATACAAATGATAAAAATCGATGTGTTTTCATTAGAATTAACTAAAATGTTCCTGATTTTCCGTTTATATTACCAATGGAAGATGTATACGTAAAACCGCTCTAATCCAGCTGAAACGTCGATATATGCAATAAAAACAGAACTTCTCCCCCTTTCAATATCTTACACAGTATTTTAACGAGAAACAAATAGTTGATTGAAAATTAAGTATTTAAGGTTAATTTCTAACCAATTATGTGTTTGCATCATTTTTATCGTATATATAATAAATCAATAACAATAAACTGAAAATTTACAGAAACGTGAAATAACGGCCAAATATTGCCTAATTCGATGATATTTTGTTTAAATCACATAGAGGAAAATGGGGATGATAAACGTCAGAATATTGCTAAATTCGATGATTTTTAGTACAAAACAAAATGCAAGAAAACTTGCTTTAAAATGCAATATTATGCGAAATTCTGAGATTTGAAGGCCAAATCAATATCGTGAGAAAACATAAAGTAGCATCGAAATATTGGTAAAAACGAATATATTTACGTAAAATCACACTACATGAAAAACGTGAAAAAAGTCACTATATTACCAAATTTGAGTATTTTAACTTCAAATTATAAGGCAAGGTTTTGTATTACTAACATCCCAGAAACGACATATTAAAATGTTGTTTCCAATACAAATGATAAAAATCGATGTGTTTTCATTAGAATTAAGTAAAATGTTCCTGATTTTCCGTTTATATTACCAATGGAAGATGCACACGTAAAACCGCTCTACTCCGGCTGAAACGTCGATATATGCAATAAAAACAGAACTTCTCCCCTTTCAATATCTTACACAGTATTTTAACGATAAACAAATAGTTGATTGAAAATTAAGTATTTAAGGTTGATTTCTAACCAATTATGTGTTTGCATCATTTTTATCGTATATATAATAAATCAATAACAATAAACTGAAAATTCACAAAAACGTGGAAAAACTGCATAATATTGCCTAATTCCATCATATTTTGTTTAAATCACATAAAGGAAAAGGGGGATGATAAACGGCAAAATATTGCTAAATTCGATGATTTTTAGTACAAAACAAAATGCAAGAAAACTTGCCAAAAAATGCAATATTATGCGAAATTCTGAGATTTGAAGGCCAAATCATATATCGTGAGAAAACATGAAGTAGTATCGAAATATTAGTAAAAACGAATATATTTACGTAAAATCACACTACATGAAAAACGTGAAAAAAGTCACTATATTATCAAATTTGAGGATTTTAACTTCAAATTATAAAGCGAGGTTTCGTATCATTTAGATCCTAGAAAAGACATATTAAAATGTTGGTTTCAGTACAAATGATAAAAATCGATGTGTTTTCATTAGAATTAACTAAAATGTTCCTGATTTTCCGTTTATATTACCAATGGAAGATGTACACGTAAAACCGCTCTAATCCAGCTGAAACGTCGATATATGCAATAAAAACAGAACTTCTCCCCTTTCAATATAATACACAGTATTTTAACGAGAAACAAATAGTTGATTGAAAATTAAGTATTTAAGGTTCCTGATTTTCCGTTTATATTACCAATGGAAGATGTACACTTAAACCCCGCTCTACTCCGGCTAAAACGTCGATATATGCAATAAAAACAGAACATCTCCCCTTTCAATATCTTACACAGTATTTTAACGAGAAACAAATAGTTGATTGAAAATTAGGTATTTAAGGTTAATTTCTAACCAATTATATGTTTGCATCATTTTTATCGTATATATAAGGAATTAATAACAATAAACTGAAAATTCACAAAAACGTGAAAAACGGCAAAATATTGCCTAATTCGATGATATTTTGTTTAAATCACATAAGGGAAAAGGAAAAGGATAAACGTCAAAATATTGCTAAATTCGATGATTTTTAGTACAAAACAAAATGCAAGAAAACTTGCCAAAAAATGCAATATTATGCGAAATTCTGAGATTTGAAGGCCAAATCATATATCGTGAGAAAACATGAAGTAGTATCGAAATATTGGTAAAAACGAATATATTTACGTAAAATCACACTACATGAAAAACGTGAAAAAAGTCACTATATTACCAAATTTGAGTATTATAACTTCAAATTATAAGGCGAGGTTTCGTATTACTAACATCCCAAAAAAGACATATTAAAATGTTGTTTCCAATACAAATGATAAAAATCGATGTGTTTTCATTAGAATTAACTAAAATGTTCCTGATTTTCCGTTTATATTACCAATGGAAGATGTATACGTAAAACCGCTCTAATCCAGCTGAAACGTCGATATATGCAATAAAAACAGAACTTCTCCCCCTTTCAATATCTTACACAGTATTTTAACGAGAAACAAATAGTTGATTGAAAATTAAGTATTTAAGGTTAATTTCTAACCAATTATGTGTTTGCATCATTTTTATCGTATATATAATAAATCAATAACAATAAACTGAAAATTTACAGAAACGTGAAATAACGGCAAAATATTGCCTAATTCGATGATATTTTGTTTAAATCACATAGAGGAAAATGGGGATGATAAACGTCAGAATATTGCTAAATTCGATGATTTTTAGTACAAAACAAAATGCAAGAAAACTTGCTTTAAAATGCAATATTATGCGAAATTCTGAGATTTGAAGGCCAAATCAATATCGTGAGAAAACATAAAGTAGCATCGAAATATTGGTAAAAACGAATATATTTACGTAAAATCACACTACATGAAAAACGTGAAAAAAGTCACTATATTACCAAATTTGAGTATTTTAACTTCAAATTATAAGGCAAGGTTTTGTATTACTAACATCCCAGAAACGACATATTAAAATGTTGTTTCCAATACAAATGATAAAAATCGATGTGTTTTCATTAGAATTAAGTAAAATGTTCCTGATTTTCCGTTTATATTACCAATGGAAGATGCACACGTAAAACCGCTCTACTCCGGCTGAAACGTCGATATATGCAATAAAAACAGAACTTCTCCCCTTTCAATATCTTACACAGTATTTTAACGATAAACAAATAGTTGATTGAAAATTAAGTATTTAAGGTTGATTTCTAACCAATTATGTGTTTGCATCATTTTTATCGTATATATAATAAATCAATAACAATAAACTGAAAATTCACAAAAACGTGGAAAAACTGCATAATATTGCCTAATTCCATCATATTTTGTTTAAATCACATAAAGGAAAAGGGGGATGATAAACGGCAAAATATTGCTAAATTCGATGATTTTTAGTACAAAACAAAATGCAAGAAAACTTGCCAAAAAATGCAATATTATGCGAAATTCTGAGATTTGAAGGCCAAATCATATATCGTGAGAAAACATGAAGTTGTATCGAAATATTAGTAAAAACGAATATATTTACGTAAAATCACACTACATGAAAAACGTGAAAAAAGTCACTATATTATCAAATTTGAGGATTTTAACTTCAAATTATAAAGCGAGGTTTCGTATCATTTAGATCCTAGAAAAGACATATTAAAATGTTGGTTCCAGTACAAATGATAAAAATCGATGTGTTTTCATTAGAATTAACTAAAATGTTCCTGATTTTCCGTTTATATTACCAATGGAAGATGTACACGTAAAACCGCTCTACTCCGGCTGAAACGTCGATATATGCAATAAAAACAGAACATCTCCCCTTTCAATATCTTACACAGTATTTTAACGAGAAACAAATAGTTGATTGAAAATTAGGTATTTAAGGTTAATTTCTAACCAATTATATGTTTGCATCATTTTTATCGTATATATAAGGAATTAATAACAATAAACTGAAAATTCACAAAAACGTGAAAAACGGCAAAATATTGCCTAATTCGATGATATTTTGTTTAAATCACATAAGGGAAAAGGAAAAGGATAAACGTCAAAATATTGCTAAATTCGATGATTTTTAGTACAAAACAAAATGCAAGAAAACTTGCCAAAAAATGCAATATTATGCGAAATTCTGAGATTTGAAGGCCAAATCATATATCGTGAGAAAACATGAAGTAGTATCGAAATATTGGTAAAAACGAATATATTTACGTAAAATCACACTACATGAAAAACGTGAAAAAAGTCACTATATTACCAAATTTGAGAATTTTAACTTCAAATTATAAGGCGAGGTTTCGTATTACTAACATCCCAAAAAAGACATATTAAAATGTTGTTTCCAATACAAATGATAAAAATCGATGTGTTTTCATTAGAATTAACTAAAATGTTCCTGATTTTCCGTTTATATTACCAATGGAAGATGTATACGTAAAACCGCTCTAATCCAGCTGAAACGTCGATATATGCAATAAAAACAGAACTTCTCCCCCTTTCAATATCTTACACAGTATTTTAACGAGAAACAAATAGTTGATTGAAAATTGAGTATTTAAGGTTCCTGATTTTCCGTTAATATTACCAATGGCAGATGCACACGTAAAACCGCTCTACTCCGGCTGAAACGTCGATATATGCAATAAAAGCAGAACTTCTCCCCTTTCAATATCTTACACAGTATTTTAACGAGAAACAAATAGTTGATTGAAAATTAAGTATTTAAGGTTAATTTCTAACCAATTATGTGTTTGCATCATTTTTATCGTATATATAATAAATCAATAACAATAAACTGAAAATTTACAGAAACGTGAAATAACGGCAAAATATTGCCTAATTCGATGATATTTTGTTTAAATCACATAGAGGAAAATGGGGATGATAAACGTCAGAATATTGCTAAATTCGATGATTTTTAGTACAAAACAAAATGCAAGAAAACTTGCTTTAAAATGCAATATTTTGCGAAATTCTGAGATTTGAAGGCCAAATCAAATATCGTGAGAAAACATAAAGTAGCATCGAAATATTGGTAAAAACGAATATATTTACGTAAAATCACACTACATGAAAAACGTGAAAAAAGTCACTATATTACCAAATTTGAGTATTTTAACTTCAAATTTAAGGCAAGGTTTCGTATTACTAACATCCCAGAAACGACATATTAAAATGTTGTTTCCAATAAAAATGATAAAAATCGATGTGTTTTCATTAGAATTAAGTAAAATGTTCCTGATTTTCCGTTTATATTACCAATGGAAGATGCACACGTAAAACCGCTCTACTCCGGCTGAAACGTCGATATATGCAATAAAAACAGAACTTCTCCCCTTTCAATATCTTACACAGTATTTTAACGAGAAACAAATAGTTGATTGAAAATTAAGTATTTAAGGTTAATTTCTAACCAATTATGTGTTTGCATCATTTTTATCGTATATATAATAAATCAATAACAATAAACTGAAAATTCACAAAAACGTGGAAAAACTGCATAATATTGCCTAATTCCATCATATTTTGTTTAAATCACATAAAGGAAAAGGGGGATGATAAACGGCAAAATATTGCTAAATTCGATGATTTTTAGTACAAAACAAAATGCAAGAAAACTTGCCAAAAAATGCAATATTATGCGAAATTCTGAGATTTGAAGGCCAAATCATATATCGTGAGAAAACATGAAGTAGTATCGAAATATTAGTAAAAACGAATATATTTACGTAAAATCACACTACATGAAAAACGTGAAAAAAGTCACTATATTATCAAATTTGAGGATTTTAACTTCAAATTATAAAGCGAGGTTTCGTATCATTTAGATCCTAGAAAAGACATATTAAAATGTTGGTTCCAGTACAAATGATAAAAATCGATGTGTTTTCATTAGAATTAACTAAAATGTTCCTGATTTTCCGTTTATATTACCAATGGAAGATGTACACGTAAAACCGCTCTAATCCAGCTGAAACGTCGATATATGCAATAAAAACAGAACTTCTCCCCTTTCAATATAATACACAGTATTTTAACGAGAAACAAATAGTTGATTGAAAATTAAGTATTTAAGGTTCCTGATTTTCCGTTTATATTACCAATGGAAGATGTACACTTAAACCCCGCTCTACTCCGGCTAAAACGTCGATATATGCAATAAAAACAGAACATCTCCCCTTTCAATATCTTACACAGTATTTTAACGAGAAACAAATAGTTGATTGAAAATTAGGTATTTAAGGTTAATTTCTAACCAATTATATGTTTGCATCATTTTTATCGTATATATAAGGAATTAATAACAATAAACTGAAAATTCACAAAAACGTGAAAAACGGCAAAATATTGCCTAATTCGATGATATTTTGTTTAAATCACATAAGGGAAAAGGAAAAGGATAAACGTCAAAATATTGCTAAATTCGATGATTTTTAGTACAAAACAAAATGCAAGAAAACTTGCCAAAAAATGCAATATTATGCGAAATTCTGAGATTTGAAGGCCAAATCATATATCGTGAGAAAACATGAAGTAGTATCGAAATATTGGTAAAAACGAATATATTTACGTAAAATCACACTACATGAAAAACGTGAAAAAAGTCACTATATTACCAAATTTGAGTATTATAACTTCAAATTATAAGGCGAGGTTTCGTATTACTAACATCCCAAAAAAGACATATTAAAATGTTGTTTCCAATACAAATGATAAAAATCGATGTGTTTTCATTAGAATTAACTAAAATGTTCCTGATTTTCCGTTTATATTACCAATGGAAGATGTATACGTAAAACCGCTCTAATCCAGCTGAAACGTCGATATATGCAATAAAAACAGAACTTCTCCCCCTTTCAATATCTTACACAGTATTTTAACGAGAAACAAATAGTTGACTGAAAATTAAGTATTTAAGGTTAATTTCTAACCAATTATGTGTTTGCATCATTTTTATCGTATATATAATAAATCAATAACAATAAACTGAAAATTTACAGAAACGTGAAATAACGGCCAAATATTGCCTAATTCGATGATATTTTGTTTAAATCACATAGAGGAAAATGGGGATGATAAACGTCAGAATATTGCTAAATTCGATGATTTTTAGTACAAAACAAAATGCAAGAAAACTTGCTTTAAAATGCAATATTATGCGAAATTCTGAGATTTGAAGGCCAAATCAATATCGTGAGAAAACATAAAGTAGCATCGAAATATTGGTAAAAACGAATATATTTACGTAAAATCACACTACATGAAAAACGTGAAAAAAGTCACTATATTACCAAATTTGAGTATTTTAACTTCAAATTATAAGGCAAGGTTTTGTATTACTAACATCCCAGAAACGACATATTAAAATGTTGTTTCCAATACAAATGATAAAAATCGATGTGTTTTCATTAGAATTAAGTAAAATGTTCCTGATTTTCCGTTTATATTACCAATGGAAGATGCACACGTAAAACCGCTCTACTCCGGCTGAAACGTCGATATATGCAATAAAAACAGAACTTCTCCCCTTTCAATATCTTACACAGTATTTTAACGATAAACAAATAGTTGATTGAAAATTAAGTATTTAAGGTTGATTTCTAACCAATTATGTGTTTGCATCATTTTTATCGTATATATAATAAATCAATAACAATAAACTGAAAATTCACAAAAACGTGGAAAAACTGCATAATATTGCCTAATTCCATCATATTTTGTTTAAATCACATAAAGGAAAAGGGGGATGATAAACGGCAAAATATTGCTAAATTCGATGATTTTTAGTACAAAACAAAATGCAAGAAAACTTGCCAAAAAATGCAATATTATGCGAAATTCTGAGATTTGAAGGCCAAATCATATATCGTGAGAAAACATGAAGTAGTATCGAAATATTAGTAAAAACGAATATATTTACGTAAAATCACACTACATGAAAAACGTGAAAAAAGTCACTATATTATCAAATTTGAGGATTTTAACTTCAAATTATAAAGCGAGGTTTCGTATCATTTAGATCCTAGAAAAGACATATTAAAATGTTGGTTCCAGTACAAATGATAAAAATCGATGTGTTTTCATTAGAATTAACTAAAATGTTCCTGATTTTCCGTTTATATTACCAATGGAAGATGTACACGTAAAACCGCTCTAATCCAGCTGAAACGTCGATATATGCAATAAAAACAGAACTTCTCCCCTTTCAATATAATACACAGTATTTTAACGAGAAACAAATAGTTGATTGAAAATTAAGTATTTAAGGTTCCTGATTTTCCGTTTATATTACCAATGGAAGATGTACACTTAAACCCCGCTCTACTCCGGCTAAAACGTCGATATATGCAATAAAAACAGAACATCTCCCCTTTCAATATCTTACACAGTATTTTAACGAGAAACAAATAGTTGATTGAAAATTAGGTATTTAAGGTTAATTTCTAACCAATTATATGTTTGCATCATTTTTATCGTATATATAAGGAATTAATAACAATAAACTGAAAATTCACAAAAACGTGAAAAACGGCAAAATATTGCCTAATTCGATGATATTTTGTTTAAATCACATAAGGGAAAAGGAAAAGGATAAACGTCAAAATATTGCTAAATTCGATGATTTTTAGTACAAAACAAAATGCAAGAAAACTTGCCAAAAAATGCAATATTATGCGAAATTCTGAGATTTGAAGGCCAAATCATATATCGTGAGAAAACATGAAGTAGTATCGAAATATTGGTAAAAACGAATATATTTACGTAAAATCACACTACATGAAAAACGTGAAAAAAGTCACTATATTACCAAATTTGAGTATTATAACTTCAAATTATAAGGCGAGGTTTCGTATTACTAACATCCCAAAAAAGACATATTAAAATGTTGTTTCCAATACAAATGATAAAAATCGATGTGTTTTCATTAGAATTAACTAAAATGTTCCTGATTTTCCGTTTATATTACCAATGGAAGATGTATACGTAAAACCGCTCTAATCCAGCTGAAACGTCGATATATGCAATAAAAACAGAACTTCTCCCCCTTTCAATATCTTACACAGTATTTTAACGAGAAACAAATAGTTGATTGAAAATTAAGTATTTAAGGTTAATTTCTAACCAATTATGTGTTTGCATCATTTTTATCGTATATATAATAAATCAATAACAATAAACTGAAAATTTACAGAAACGTGAAATAACGGCAAAATATTGCCTAATTCGATGATATTTTGTTTAAATCACATAGAGGAAAATGGGGATGATAAACGTCAGAATATTGCTAAATTCGATGATTTTTAGTACAAAACAAAATGCAAGAAAACTTGCTTTAAAATGCAATATTATGCGAAATTCTGAGATTTGAAGGCCAAATCAATATCGTGAGAAAACATAAAGTAGCATCGAAATATTGGTAAAAACGAATATATTTACGTAAAATCACACTACATGAAAAACGTGAAAAAAGTCACTATATTACCAAATTTGAGTATTTTAACTTCAAATTATAAGGCAAGGTTTTGTATTACTAACATCCCAGAAACGACATATTAAAATGTTGTTTCCAATACAAATGATAAAAATCGATGTGTTTTCATTAGAATTAAGTAAAATGTTCCTGATTTTCCGTTTATATTACCAATGGAAGATGCACACGTAAAACCGCTCTACTCCGGCTGAAACGTCGATATATGCAATAAAAACAGAACTTCTCCCCTTTCAATATCTTACACAGTATTTTAACGATAAACAAATAGTTGATTGAAAATTAAGTATTTAAGGTTGATTTCTAACCAATTATGTGTTTGCATCATTTTTATCGTATATATAATAAATCAATAACAATAAACTGAAAATTCACAAAAACGTGGAAAAACTGCATAATATTGCCTAATTCCATCATATTTTGTTTAAATCACATAAAGGAAAAGGGGGATGATAAACGGCAAAATATTGCTAAATTCGATGATTTTTAGTACAAAACAAAATGCAAGAAAACTTGCCAAAAAATGCAATATTATGCGAAATTCTGAGATTTGAAGGCCAAATCATATATCGTGAGAAAACATGAAGTAGTATCGAAATATTAGTAAAAACGAATATATTTACGTAAAATCACACTACATGAAAAACGTGAAAAAAGTCACTATATTATCAAATTTGAGGATTTTAACTTCAAATTATAAAGCGAGGTTTCGTATCATTTAGATCCTAGAAAAGACATATTAAAATGTTGGTTCCAGTACAAATGATAAAAATCGATGTGTTTTCATTAGAATTAACTAAAATGTTCCTGATTTTCCGTTTATATTACCAATGGAAGATGTACACGTAAAACCGCTCTAATCCAGCTGAAACGTCGATATATGCAATAAAAACAGAACTTCTCCCCTTTCAATATAATACACAGTATTTTAACGAGAAACAAATAGTTGATTGAAAATTAAGTATTTAAGGTTCCTGATTTTCCGTTTATATTACCAATGGAAGATGTACACTTAAACCCCGCTCTACTCCGGCTAAAACGTCGATATATGCAATAAAAACAGAACATCTCCCCTTTCAATATCTTACACAGTATTTTAACGAGAAACAAATAGTTGATTGAAAATTAGGTATTTAAGGTTAATTTCTAACCAATTATATGTTTGCATCATTTTTATCGTATATATAAGGAATTAATAACAATAAACTGAAAATTCACAAAAACGTGAAAAACGGCAAAATATTGCCTAATTCGATGATATTTTGTTTAAATCACATAAGGGAAAAGGAAAAGGATAAACGTCAAAATATTGCTAAATTCGATGATTTTTAGTACAAAACAAAATGCAAGAAAACTTGCCAAAAAATGCAATATTATGCGAAATTCTGAGATTTGAAGGCCAAATCATATATCGTGAGAAAACATGAAGTAGTATCGAAATATTGGTAAAAACGAATATATTTACGTAAAATCACACTACATGAAAAACGTGAAAAAAGTCACTATATTACCAAATTTGAGTATTATAACTTCAAATTATAAGGCGAGGTTTCGTATTACTAACATCCCAAAAAAGACATATTAAAATGTTGTTTCCAATACAAATGATAAAAATCGATGTGTTTTCATTAGAATTAACTAAAATGTTCCTGATTTTCCGTTTATATTACCAATGGAAGATGTATACGTAAAACCGCTCTAATCCAGCTGAAACGTCGATATATGCAATAAAAACAGAACTTCTCCCCCTTTCAATATCTTACACAGTATTTTAACGAGAAACAAATAGTTGATTGAAAATTAAGTATTTAAGGTTAATTTCTAACCAATTATGTGTTTGCATCATTTTTATCGTATATATAATAAATCAATAACAATAAACTGAAAATTTACAGAAACGTGAAATAACGGCAAAATATTGCCTAATTCGATGATATTTTGTTTAAATCACATAGAGGAAAATGGGGATGATAAACGTCAGAATATTGCTAAATTCGATGATTTTTAGTACAAAACAAAATGCAAGAAAACTTGCTTTAAAATGCAATATTATGCGAAATTCTGAGATTTGAAGGCCAAATCAATATCGTGAGAAAACATAAAGTAGCATCGAAATATTGGTAAAAACGAATATATTTACGTAAAATCACACTACATGAAAAACGTGAAAAAAGTCACTATATTACCAAATTTGAGTATTTTAACTTCAAATTATAAGGCAAGGTTTTGTATTACTAACATCCCAGAAACGACATATTAAAATGTTGTTTCCAATACAAATGATAAAAATCGATGTGTTTTCATTAGAATTAAGTAAAATGTTCCTGATTTTCCGTTTATATTACCAATGGAAGATGCACACGTAAAACCGCTCTACTCCGGCTGAAACGTCGATATATGCAATAAAAACAGAACTTCTCCCCTTTCAATATCTTACACAGTATTTTAACGATAAACAAATAGTTGATTGAAAATTAAGTATTTAAGGTTGATTTCTAACCAATTATGTGTTTGAATCATTTTTATCGTATATATAATAAATCAATAACAATAAACTGAAAATTCACAAAAACGTGGAAAAACTGCATAATATTGCCTAATTCCATCATATTTTGTTTAAATCACATAAAGGAAAAGGGGGATGATAAACGGCAAAATATTGCTAAATTCGATGATTTTTAGTACAAAACAAAATGCAAGAAAACTTGCCAAAAAATGCAATATTATGCGAAATTCTGAGATTTGAAGGCCAAATCATATATCGTGAGAAAACATGAAGTTGTATCGAAATATTAGTAAAAACGAATATATTTACGTAAAATCACACTACATGAAAAACGTGAAAAAAGTCACTATATTATCAAATTTGAGGATTTTAACTTCAAATTATAAAGCGAGGTTTCGTATCATTTAGATCCTAGAAAAGACATATTAAAATGTTGGTTCCAGTACAAATGATAAAAATCGATGTGTTTTCATTAGAATTAACTAAAATGTTCCTGATTTTCCGTTTATATTACCAATGGAAGATGTACACGTAAAACCGCTCTAATCCAGCTGAAACGTCGATATATGCAATAAAAACAGAACTTCTCCCCTTTCAATATAATACACAGTATTTTAACGAGAAACAAATAGTTGATTGAAAATTAAGTATTTAAGGTTCCTGATTTTCCGTTTATATTACCAATGGAAGATGTACACTTAAACCCCGCTCTACTCCGGCTAAAACGTCGATATATGCAATAAAAACAGAACATCTCCCCTTTCAATATCTTACACAGTATTTTAACGAGAAACAAATAGTTGATTGAAAATTAGGTATTTAAGGTTAATTTCTAACCAATTATATGTTTGCATCATTTTTATCGTATATATAAGGAATTAATAACAATAAACTGAAAATTCACAAAAACGTGAAAAACGGCAAAATATTGCCTAATTCGATGATATTTTGTTTAAATCACATAAGGGAAAAGGAAAAGGATAAACGTCAAAATATTGCTAAATTCGATGATTTTTAGTACAAAACAAAATGCAAGAAAACTTGCCAAAAAATGCAATATTATGCGAAATTCTGAGATTTGAAGGCCAAATCATATATCGTGAGAAAACATGAAGTAGTATCGAAATATTGGTAAAAACGAATATATTTACGTAAAATCACACTACATGAAAAACGTGAAAAAAGTCACTATATTACCAAATTTGAGTATTATAACTTCAAATTATAAGGCGAGGTTTCGTATTACTAACATCCCAAAAAAGACATATTAAAATGTTGTTTCCAATACAAATGATAAAAATCGATGTGTTTTCATTAGAATTAACTAAAATGTTCCTGATTTTCCGTTTATATTACCAATGGAAGATGTATACGTAAAACCGCTCTAATCCAGCTGAAACGTCGATATATGCAATAAAAACAGAACTTCTCCCCCTTTCAATATCTTACACAGTATTTTAACGAGAAACAAATAGTTGATTGAAAATTAAGTATTTAAGGTTAATTTCTAACCAATTATGTGTTTGCATCATTTTTATCGTATATATAATAAATCAATAACAATAAACTGAAAATTTTCAGAAACGTGAAATAACGGCAAAATATTGCCTAATTCGATGATATTTTGTTTAAATCACATAGAGGAAAATGGGGATGATAAACGTCAGAATATTGCTAAATTCGATGATTTTTAGTACAAAACAAAATGCAAGAAAACTTGCTTTAAAATGCAATATTATGCGAAATTCTGAGATTTGAAGGCCAAATCAATATCGTGAGAAAACATAAAGTAGCATCGAAATATTGGTAAAAACGAATATATTTACGTAAAATCACACTACATGAAAAACGTGAAAAAAGTCACTATATTACCAAATTTGAGTATTTTAACTTCAAATTATAAGGCAAGGTTTTGTATTACTAACATCCCAGAAACGACATATTAAAATGTTGTTTCCAATACAAATGATAAAAATCGATGTGTTTTCATTAGAATTAAGTAAAATGTTCCTGATTTTCCGTTTATATTACCAATGGAAGATGCACACGTAAAACCGCTCTACTCCGGCTGAAACGTCGATATATGCAATAAAAACAGAACTTCTCCCCTTTCAATATCTTACACAGTATTTTAACGATAAACAAATAGTTGATTGAAAATTAAGTATTTAAGGTTGATTTCTAACCAATTATGTGTTTGAATCATTTTTATCGTATATATAATAAATCAATAACAATAAACTGAAAATTCACAAAAACGTGGAAAAACTGCATAATATTGCCTAATTCCATCATATTTTGTTTAAATCACATAAAGGAAAAGGGGGATGATAAACGGCAAAATATTGCTAAATTCGATGATTTTTAGTACAAAACAAAATGCAAGAAAACTTGCCAAAAAATGCAATATTATGCGAAATTCTGAGATTTGAAGGCCAAATCATATATCGTGAGAAAACATGAAGTTGTATCGAAATATTAGTAAAAACGAATATATTTACGTAAAATCACACTACATGAAAAACGTGAAAAAAGTCACTATATTATCAAATTTGAGGATTTTAACTTCAAATTATAAAGCGAGGTTTCGTATCATTTAGATCCTAGAAAAGACATATTAAAATGTTGGTTCCAGTACAAATGATAAAAATCGATGTGTTTTCATTAGAATTAACTAAAATGTTCCTGATTTTCCGTTTATATTACCAATGGAAGATGTACACGTAAAACCGCTCTACTCCGGCTGAAACGTCGATATATGCAATAAAAACAGAACATCTCCCCTTTCAATATCTTACACAGTATTTTAACGAGAAACAAATAGTTGATTGAAAATTAGGTATTTAAGGTTAATTTCTAACCAATTATATGTTTGCATCATTTTTATCGTATATATAAGGAATTAATAACAATAAACTGAAAATTCACAAAAACGTGAAAAACGGCAAAATATTGCCTAATTCGATGATATTTTGTTTAAATCACATAAGGGAAAAGGAAAAGGATAAACGTCAAAATATTGCTAAATTCGATGATTTTTAGTACAAAACAAAATGCAAGAAAACTTGCCAAAAAATGCAATATTATGCGAAATTCTGAGATTTGAAGGCCAAATCATATATCGTGAGAAAACATGAAGTAGTATCGAAATATTGGTAAAAACGAATATATTTACGTAAAATCACACTACATGAAAAACGTGAAAAAAGTCACTATATTACCAAATTTGAGAATTTTAACTTCAAATTATAAGGCGAGGTTTCGTATTACTAACATCCCAAAAAAGACATATTAAAATGTTGTTTCCAATACAAATGATAAAAATCGATGTGTTTTCATTAGAATTAACTAAAATGTTCCTGATTTTCCGTTTATATTACCAATGGAAGATGTATACGTAAAACCGCTCTAATCCAGCTGAAACGTCGATATATGCAATAAAAACAGAACTTCTCCCCCTTTCAATATCTTACACAGTATTTTAACGAGAAACAAATAGTTGATTGAAAATTGAGTATTTAAGGTTCCTGATTTTCCGTTAATATTACCAATGGCAGATGCACACGTAAAACCGCTCTACTCCGGCTGAAACGTCGATATATGCAATAAAAGCAGAACTTCTCCCCTTTCAATATCTTACACAGTATTTTAACGAGAAACAAATAGTTGATTGAAAATTAAGTATTTAAGGTTAATTTCTAACCAATTATGTGTTTGCATCATTTTTATCGTATATATAATAAATCAATAACAATAAACTGAAAATTTACAGAAACGTGAAATAACGGCAAAATATTGCCTAATGCGATGATATTTTGTTTAAATCACATAGAGGAAAATGGGGATGATAAACGTCAGAATATTGCTAAATTCGATGATTTTTAGTACAAAACAAAATGCAAGAAAACTTGCTTTAAAATGCAATATTTTGCGAAATTCTGAGATTTGAAGGCCAAATCAAATATCGTGAGAAAACATAAAGTAGCATCGAAATATTGGTAAAAACGAATATATTTACGTAAAATCACACTACATGAAAAACGTGAAAAAAGTCACTATATTACCAAATTTGAGTATTTTAACTTCAAATTATAAGGCAAGGTTTCGTATTACTAACATCCCAGAAACGACATATTAAAATGTTGTTTCCAATACAAATGATAAAAATCGATGTGTTTTCATTAGAATTAAGTAAAATGTTCCTGATTTTCCGTTTATATTACCAATGGAAGATGCACACGTAAAACCGCTCTACTCCGGCTGAAACGTCGATATATGCAATAAAAACAGAACTTCTCCCCTTTCAATATCTTACACAGTATTTTAACGAGAAACAAATAGTTGATTGAAAATTAAGTATTTAAGGTTAATTTCTAACCAATTATGTGTTTGCATCATTTTTATCGTATATATAATAAATCAATAACAATAAACTGAAAATTCACAAAAACGTGGAAAAACTGCATAATATTGCCTAATTCCATCATATTTTGTTTAAATCACATAAAGGAAAAGGGGGATGATAAACGGCAAAATATTGCTAAATTCGATGATTTTTAGTACAAAACAAAATGCAAGAAAACTTGCCAAAAAATGCAATATTATGCGAAATTCTGAGATTTGAAGGCCAAATCATATATCGTGAGAAAACATGAAGTAGTATCGAAATATTAGTAAAAACGAATATATTTACGTAAAATCACACTACATGAAAAACGTGAAAAAAGTCTCTATATTATCAAATTTGAGGATTTTAACTTCAAATTATAAAGCGAGGTTTCGTATCATTTAGATCCTAGAAAAGACATATTAAAATGTTGGTTCCAGTACAAATGATAAAAATCGATGTGTTTTCATTAGAATTAACTAAAATGTTCCTGATTTTCCGTTTATATTACCAATGGAAGATGTACACGTAAAACCGCTCTAATCCAGCTGAAACGTCGATATATGCAATAAAAACAGAACTTCTCCCCTTTCAATATAATACACAGTATTTTAACGAGAAACAAATAGTTGATTGAAAATTAAGTATTTAAGGTTCCTGATTTTCCGTTTATATTACCAATGGAAGATGTACACTTAAACCCCGCTCTACTCCGGCTAAAACGTCGATATATGCAATAAAAACAGAACATCTCCCCTTTCAATATCTTACACAGTATTTTAACGAGAAACAAATAGTTGATTGAAAATTAGGTATTTAAGGTTAATTTCTAACCAATTATATGTTTGCATCATTTTTATCGTATATATAAGGAATTAATAACAATAAACTGAAAATTCACAAAAACGTGAAAAACGGCAAAATATTGCCTAATTCGATGATATTTTGTTTAAATCACATAAGGGAAAAGGAAAAGGATAAACGTCAAAATATTGCTAAATTCGATGATTTTTAGTACAAAACAAAATGCAAGAAAACTTGCCAAAAAATGCAATATTATGCGAAATTCTGAGATTTGAAGGCCAAATCATATATCGTGAGAAAACATGAAGTAGTATCGAAATATTGGTAAAAACGAATATATTTACGTAAAATCACACTACATGAAAAACGTGAAAAAAGTCACTATATTACCAAATTTGAGTATTTTAACTTCAAATTATAAGGCGAGGTTTCGTATTACTAACATCCCAAATAAGACATATTAAAATGTTGTTTCCAATACAAATGATAAAAATCGATGTGTTTTCATTAGAATTAACTAAAATGTTCCTGATTTTCCGTTTATATTACCAATGGAAGATGTATACGTAAAACCGCTCTAATCCAGCTGAAACGTCGATATATGCAATAAAAACAGAACTTCTCCCCCTTTCAATATCTTACACAGTATTTTAACGAGAAACAAATAGTTGATTGAAAATTGAGTATTTAAGGTTCCTGATTTTCCGTTAATATTACCAATGGCAGATGCACACGTAAAACCGCTCTACTCCGGCTGAAACGTCGATATATGCAATAAAAGCAGAACTTCTCCCCTTTCAATATCTTACACAGTATTTTAACGAGAAACAAATAGTTGATTGAAAATTAAGTATTTAAGGTTCCTGATTTTCCGTTTATATTACCAATGGAAGATGTACACTTAAACCCCGCTCTACTCCGGCTAAAACGTCGATATATGCAATAAAAACAGAACATCTCCCCTTTCAATATCTTACACAGTATTTTAACGAGAAACAAATAGTTGATTGAAAATTAGGTATTTAAGGTTAATTTCTAACCAATTATATGTTTGCATCATTTTTATCGTATATATAAGGAATTAATAACAATAAACTGAAAATTCACAAAAACGTGAAAAACGGCTAAATATTGCCTAATTCGATGATATTTTGTTTAAATCACATAAGGGAAAAGGAAAAGGATAAACGTCAAAATATTGCTAAATTCGATGATTTTTAGTACAAAACAAAATGCAAGAAAACTTGCCAAAAAATGCAATATTATGCGAAATTCTGAGATTTGAAGGCCAAATCATATATCGTGAGAAAACATGAAGTAGTATCGAAATATTGGTAAAAACGAATATATTTACGTAAAATCACACTACATGAAAAACGTGAAAAAAGTCACTATATTACCAAATTTGAGTATTTTAACTTCAAATTATAAGGCGAGGTTTCGTATTACTAACATCCCAAAAAAGACATATTAAAATGTTGTTTCCAATACAAATGATAAAAATCGATGTGTTTTCATTAGAATTAACTAAAATGTTCCTGATTTTCCGTTTATATTACCAATGGAAGATGTATACGTAAAACCGCTCTAATCCAGCTGAAACGTCGATATATGCAATAAAAACAGAACTTCTCCCCCTTTCAATATCTTACACAGTATTTTAACGAGAAACAAATAGTTGATTGAAAATTGAGTATTTAAGGTTCCTGATTTTCCGTTAATATTACCAATGGCAGATGCACACGTAAAACCGCTCTACTCCGGCTGAAACGTCGATATATGCAATAAAAGCAGAACTTCTCCCCTTTCAATATCTTACACAGTATTTTAACGAGAAACAAATAGTTGATTGAAAATTAAGTATTTAAGGTTCCTGATTTTCCGTTTATATTACCAATGGAAGATGTACACTTAAACCCCGCTCTACTCCGGCTAAAACGTCGATATATGCAATAAAAACAGAACATCTCCCCTTTCAATATCTTACACAGTATTTTAACGAGAAACAAATAGTTGATTGAAAATTAGGTATTTAAGGTTAATTTCTAACCAATTATATGTTTGCATCATTTTTATCGTATATATAAGGAATTAATAACAATAAACTGAAAATTCACAAAAACGTGAAAAACGGCAAAATATTGCCTAATTCGATGATATTTTGTTTAAATCACATAAGGGAAAAGGAAAAGGATAAACGTCAAAATATTGCTAAATTCGATGATTTTTAGTACAAAACAAAATGCAAGAAAACTTGCCAAAAAATGCAATATTATGCGAAATTCTGAGATTTGAAGGCCAAATCATATATCGTGAGAAAACATGAAGTAGTATCGAAATATTGGTAAAAACGAATATATTTACGTAAAATCACACTACATGAAAAACGTGAAAAAAGTCACTATATTACCAAATTTGAGTATTTTAACTTCAAATTATAAGGCGAGGTTTCGTATTACTAACATCCCAAAAAAGACATATTAAAATGTTGTTTCCAATACAAATGATAAAAATCGATGTGTTTTCATTAGAATTAACTAAAATGTTCCTGATTTTCCGTTTATATTACCAATGGAAGATGTATACGTAAAACCGCTCTAATCCAGCTGAAACGTCGATATATGCAATAAAAACAGAACTTCTCCCCCTTTCAATATCTTACACAGTATTTTAACGAGAAACAAATAGTTGATTGAAAATTGAGTATTTAAGGTTCCTGATTTTCCGTTAATATTACCAATGGCAGATGCACACGTAAAACCGCTCTACTCCGGCTGAAACGTCGATATATGCAATAAAAGCAGAACTTCTCCCCTTTCAATATCTTACACAGTATTTTAACGAGAAACAAATAGTTGATTGAAAATTAAGTATTTAAGGTTATTTCTAACCAATTATGTGTTTGCATCATTTTTATCGTATATATAATAAATCAATAACAATAAACTGAAAATTTACAGAAACGTGAAATAACGGCAAAATATTGCCTAATTCGATGATATTTTGTTTAAATCACATAGAGGAAAATGGGGATGATAAACGTCAGAATATTGCTAAATTCGATGATTTTTAGTACAAAACAAAATGCAAGAAAACTTGCTTTAAAATGCAATATTATGCGAAATTCTGAGATTTGAAGGCCAAATCAATATCGTGAGAAAGCATAAAGTAGCATCGAAATATTGGTAAAAACGAATATATTTACGTAAAATCACACTACATGAAAAACGTGAAAAAAGTCACTATATTACCAAATTTGAGTATTTTAACTTCAAATTATAAGGCAAGGTTTTGTATTACTAACATCCCAGAAACGACATATTAAAATGTTGTTTCCAATACAAATGATAAAAATCGATGTGTTTTCATTAGAATTAAGTAAAATGTTCCTGATTTTCCGTTTATATTACCAATGGAAGATGCACACGTAAAACCGCTCTACTCCGGCTGAAACGTCGATATATGCAATAAAAACAGAACTTCTCCCCTTTCAATATCTTACACAGTATTTTAACGATAAACAAATAGTTGATTGAAAATTAGGTATTTAAGGTTGATTTCTAACCAATTATGTGTTTGCATCATTTTTATCGTATATATAATAAATCAATAACAATAAACTGAAAATTCACAAAAACGTGGAAAAACTGCATAATATTGCCTAATTCCATCATATTATGTTTAAATCACATAAAGGAAAAGGGGGATGATAAACGGCAAAATATTGCTAAATTCGATGATTTTTAGTACAAAACAAAATGCAAGAAAACTTGCCAAAAAATGCAATATTATGCGAAATTCTGAGATTTGAAGGCCAAATCATATATCGTGAGAAAACATGAAGTTGTATCGAAATATTAGTAAAAACGAATATATTTACGTAAAATCACACTACATGAAAAACGTGAAAAAAGTCACTATATTATCAAATTTGAGGATTTTAACTTCAAATTATAAAGCGAGGTTTCGTATCATTTAGATCCTAGAAAAGACATATTAAAATGTTGGTTCCAGTACAAATGATAAAAATCGATGTGTTTTCATTAGAATTAACTAAAATGTTCCTGATTTTCCGTTTATATTACCAATGGAAGATGTACACGTAAAACCGCTCTACTCCGGCTGAAACGTCGATATATGCAATAAAAACAGAACATCTCCCCTTTCAATATCTTACACAGTATTTTAACGAGAAACAAATAGTTGATTGAAAATTAGGTATTTAAGGTTAATTTCTAACCAATTATATGTTTGCATCATTTTTATCGTATATATAAGGAATTAATAACAATAAACTGAAAATTCACAAAAACGTGAAAAACGGCAAAATATTGCCTAATTCGATGATATTTTGTTTAAATCACATAAGGGAAAAGGAAAAGGATAAACGTCAAAATATTGCTAAATTCGATGATTTTTAGTACAAAACAAAATGCAAGAAAACTTGCCAAAAAATGCAATATTATGCGAAATTCTGAGATTTGAAGGCCAAATCATATATCGTGAGAAAACATGAAGTAGTATCGAAATATTGGTAAAAACGAATATATTTACGTAAAATCACACTACATGAAAAACGTGAAAAAAGTCACTATATTACCAAATTTGAGTATTTTAACTTCAAATTATAAGTCGAGGTTTCGTATTACTAACATCCCAAAAAAGACATATTAAAATGTTGTTTCCAATACAAATGATAAAAATCGATGTGTTTTCATTAGAATTAACTAAAATGTTCCTGATTTTCCGTTTATATTACCAATGGAAGATGTATACGTAAAACCGCTCTAATCCAGCTGAAACATCGATATATGCAATAAAAACAGAACTTCTCCCCTTTCAATATCTTACACAGTATTTTAACGAGAAACAAATAGTTGATTGAAAATTGAGTATTTAAGGTTCCTGATTTTCCGTTAATATTACCAATGGCAGATGCACACGTAAAACCGCTCTACTCCGGCTGAAACGTCGATATATGCAATAAAAGCAGAACTTCTCCCCTTTCAATATCTTACACAGTATTTTAACGAGAAACAAATAGTTGATTGAAAATTAAGTATTTAAGGTTAATTTCTAACCAATTATGTGTTTGCATCATTTTTATCGTATATATAATAAATCAATAACAATAAACTGAAAATTTACAGAAACGTGAAATAACGGCAAAATATTGCCTAATTCGATGATATTTTGTTTAAATCACATAGAGGAAAATGGGGATGATAAACGTCAGAATATTGCTAAATTCGATGATTTTTAGTACAAAACAAAATGCAAGAAAACTTGCTTTAAAATGCAATATTATGCGAAATTCTGAGATTTGAAGGCCAAATCAAATATCGTGAGAAAACATAAAGTAGCATCGAAATATTGGTAAAAACGAATATATTTACGTAAAATCACACTACATGAAAAACGTGAAAAAAGTCACTATATTTCCAAATTTGAGTATTTTAACTTCAAATTATAAGGCAAGGTTTTGTATTACTAACATCCCAGAAACGACATATTAAAATGTTGTTTCCAATACAAATGATAAAAATCGATGTGTTTTCATTAGAATTAAGTAAAATGTTCCTGATTTTCCGTTTATATTACTAATGGAAGATGCACACGTAAAACCGCTCTAATCCAGCTGAAACGTCGATATATGCAATAAAAACAGAACTTCTCCCCTTTCAATATAATACACAGTATTTTAACGAGAAACAAATAGTTGATTGAAAATTAAGTATTTAAGGTTCCTGATTTTCCGTTTATATTACCAATGGAAGATGTACACTTAAACCCCGCTCTACTCCGGCTAAAACGTCGATATATGCAATAAAAACAGAACATCTCCCCTTTCAATATCTTACACAGTATTTTAACGAGAAACAAATAGTTGATTGAAAATTAGGTATTTAAGGTTAATTTCTAACCAATTATATGTTTGCATCATTTTTATCGTATATATAAGGAATTAATAACAATAAACTGAAAATTCACAAAAACGTGAAAAACGGCAAAATATTGCCTAATTCGATGATATTTTGTTTAAATCACATAAGGGAAAAGGAAAAGGATAAACGTCAAAATATTGCTAAATTCGATGATTTTTAGTACAAAACAAAATGCAAGAAAACTTGCCAAAAAATGCAATATTATGCGAAATTCTGAGATTTGAAGGCCAAATCATATATCGTGAGAAAACATGAAGTAGTATCGAAATATTGGTAAAAACGAATATATTTACGTAAAATCACACTACATGAAAAACGTGAAAAAAGTCACTATATTACCAAATTTGAGTATTTTAACTTCAAATTATAAGGCGAGGTTTCGTATTACTAACATCCCAAAAAAGACATATTAAAATGTTGTTTCCAATACAAATGATAAAAATCGATGTGTTTTCATTAGAATTAACTAAAATGTTCCTGATTTTCCGTTTATATTACCAATGGAAGATGTATACGTAAAACCGCTCTAATCCAGCTGAAACGTCGATATATGCAATAAAAACAGAACTTCTCCCCCTTTCAATATCTTACACAGTATTTTAACGAGAAACAAATAGTTGATTGAAAATTGAGTATTTAAGGTTCCTGATTTTCCGTTAATATTACCAATGGCAGATGCACACGTAAAACCGCTCTACTCCGGCTGAAACGTCGATATATGCAATAAAAGCAGAACTTCTCCCCTTTCAATATCTTACACAGTATTTTAACGAGAAACAAATAGTTGATTGAAAATTAAGTATTTAAGGTTATTTCTAACCAATTATGTGTTTGCATCATTTTTATCGTATATATAATAAATCAATAACAATAAACTGAAAATTTACAGAAACGTGAAATAACGGCAAAATATTGCCTAATTCGATGATATTTTGTTTAAATCACATAGAGGAAAATGGGGATGATAAACGTCAGAATATTGCTAAATTCGATGATTTTTAGTACAAAACAAAATGCAAGAAAACTTGCTTTAAAATGCAATATTATGCGAAATTCTGATATTTGAAGGCCAAATCAATATCGTGAGAAAACATAAAGTAGCATCGAAATATTGGTAAAAACGAATATATTTACGTAAAATCACACTACATGAAAAACGTGAAAAAAGTCACTATATTACCGAATTTGAGTATTTTAACTTCAAATTATAAGGCAAGGTTTTGTATTACTAACATCCCAGAAACGACATATTAAAATGTTGTTTCCAATACAAATGATAAAAATCGATGTGTTTTCATTAGAATTAAGTAAAATGTTCCTGATTTTCCGTTTATATTACCAATGGAAGATGCACACGTAAAACCGCTCTACTCCGGCTGAAACGTCGATATATGCAATAAAAACAGAACTTCTCCCCGTTCAATATCTTACACAGTATTTTAACGATAAACAAATAGTTGATTGAAAAGTAGGTATTTAAGGTTGATTTCTAACCAATTATGTGTTTGCATCATTTTTATCGTATATATAATAAATCAATAACAATAAACTGAAAATTCACAAAAACGTGGAAAAACTGCATAATATTGCCTAATTCCATCATATTATGTTTAAATCACATAAAGGAAAAGGGGGATGATAAACGGCAAAATATTGCTAAATTCGATGATTTTTAGTACAAAACAAAATGCAAGAAAACTTGCCAAAAAATGCAATATTATGCGAAATTCTGAGATTTGAAGGCCAAATCATATATCGTGAGAAAACATGAAGTTGTATCGAAATATTAGTAAAAACGAATATATTTACGTAAAATCACACTACATGAAAAACGTGAAAAAAGTCACTATATTATCAAATTTGAGGATTTTAACTTCAAATTATAAAGCGAGGTTTCGTATCATTTAGATCCTAGAAAAGACATATTAAAATGTTGGTTCCAGTACAAATGATAAAAATCGATGTGTTTTCATTAGAATTAACTAAAATGTTCCTGATTTTCCGTTTATATTACCAATGGAAGATGTACACGTAAAACCGCTCTACTCCGGCTGAAACGTCGATATATGCAATAAAAACAGAACATCTCCCCTTTCAATATCTTACACAGTATTTTAACGAGAAACAAATAGTTGATTGAAAATTAGGTATTTAAGGTTAATTTCTAACCAATTATATGTTTGCATCATTTTTATCGTATATATAAGGAATTAATAACAATAAACTGAAAATTCACAAAAACGTGAAAAACGGCAAAATATTGCCTAATTCGATGATATTTTGTTTAAATCACATAAGGGAAAAGGAAAAGGATAAACGTCAAAATATTGCTAAATTCGATGATTTTTAGTACAAAACAAAATGCAAGAAAACTTGCCAAAAAATGCAATATTATGCGAAATTCTGAGATTTGAAGGCCAAATCATATATCGTGAGAAAACATGAAGTTGTATCGAAATATTAGTAATAACGAATATATTTACGTAAAATCACACTACATGAAAAACGTGAAAAAAGTCACTATATTATCAAATTTGAGGATTTTAACTTCAAATTATAAAGCGAGGTTTCGTATCATTTAGATCCTAGAAAAGACATATTAAAATGTTGGTTCCAGTACAAATGATAAAAATCGATGTGTTTTCATTAGAATTAACTAAAATGTTCCTGATTTTCCGTTTATATTACCAATGGAAGATGTACACGTAAAACCGCTCTACTCCGGCTGAAACGTCGATATATGCAATAAAAACAGAACATCTCCCCTTTCAATATCTTACACAGTATTTTAACGAGAAACAAATAGTTGATTGAAAATTAGGTATTTAAGGTTAATTTCTAACCAATTATATGTTTGCATCATTTTTATCGTATATATAAGGAATTAATAACAATAAACTGAAAATTCACAAAAACGTGAAAAACGGCAAAATATTGCCTAATTCGATGATATTTTGTTTAAATCACATAAGGGAAAAGGAAAAGGATAAACGTCAAAATATTGCTAAATTCGATGATTTTTAGTACAAAACAAAATGCAAGAAAACTTGCCAAAAAATGCAATATTATGCGAAATTCTGAGATTTGAAGGCCAAATCATATATCGTGAGAAAACATGAAGTAGTATCGAAATATTGGTAAAAACGAATATATTTACGTAAAATCACACTACATGAAAAACGTGAAAAAAGTCACTATATTACCAAATTTGAGTATTTTAACTTCAAATTATAAGTCGAGGTTTCGTATTACTAACATCCCAAAAAAGACATATTAAAATGTTGTTTCCAATACAAATGATAAAAATCGATGTGTTTTCATTAGAATTAACTAAAATGTTCCTGATTTTCCGTTTATATTACCAATGGAAGATGTATACGTAAAACCGCTCTAATCCAGCTGAAACGTCGATATATGCAATAAAAACAGAACTTCTCCCCTTTCAATATCTTACACAGTATTTTAACGAGAAACAAATAGTTGATTGAAAATTGAGTATTTAAGGTTCCTGATTTTCCGTTAATATTACCAATGGCAGATGCACACGTAAAACCGCTCTACTCCGGCTGACACGTCGATATATGCAATAAAAGCAGAACTTCTCCCCTTTCAATATCTTACACAGTATTTTAACGAGAAACAAATAGTTGATTGAAAATTAAGTATTTAAGGTTAATTTCTAACCAATTATGTGTTTGCATCATTTTTATCGTATATATAATAAAATCAATAACAATAAACTGAAAATTTACAGAAACGTGAAATAACGGCAAAATATTGCCTAATTCGATGATATTTTGTTTAAATCACATAGAGGAAAATGGGGATGATAAACGTCAGAATATTGCTAAATTCGATGATTTTTAGTACAAAACAAAATGCAAGAAAACTTGCTTTAAAATGCAATATTATGCGAAATTCTGAGATTTGAAGGCCAAATCAAATATCGTGAGAAAACATAAAGTAGCATCGAAATATTGGTAAAAACGAATATATTTACGTAAAATCACACTACATGAAAAACGTGAAAAAAGTCACTATATTACCAAATTTGAGTATTTTAACTTCAAATTATAAGGCAAGGTTTTGTATTACTAACATCCCAGAAACGACATATTAAAATGTTGTTTCCAATACAAATGATAAAAATCGATGTGTTTTCATTAGAATTAAGTAAAATGTTCCTGATTTTCCGTTTATATTACTAATGGAAGATGCACACGTAAAACCGCTCTACTCCGGCTGAAACGTCGATATATGCAATAAAAACAGAACTTCTCCCCTTTCAATATCTTACACAGTATTTTAACGATAAACAAATAGTTGATTGAAAATTAGGTATTTAAGGTTGATTTCTAACCAATTATGTGTTTGCATCATTTTTATCGTATATATAATAAATCAATAACAATAAACTGAAAATTCACAAAAACGTGGAAAAACTGCATAATATTGCCTAATTCCATCATATTTTGTTTAAATCACATAAAGGAAAAGGGGGATGATAAACGGCAAAATATTGCTAAATTCGATGATTTTTAGTACAAAACAAAATGCAAGAAAACTTGCCAAAAAATGCAATATTATGCGAATTTCTGAGATTTGAAGGCCAAATCATATATCGTGAGAAAACATGAAGTTGTATCGAAATATTAGTAAAAACGAATATATTTACGTAAAATCACACTACATGAAAAACGTGAAAAAAGTCACTATATTATCAAATTTGAGGATTTTAACTTCAAATTATAAAGCGAGGTTTCGTATCATTTAGATCCTAGAAAAGACATATTAAAATGTTGGTTCCAGTACAAATGATAAAAATCGATGTGTTTTCATTAGAATTAACTAAAATGTTCCTGATTTTCCGTTTATATTACCAATGGAAGATGTACACGTAAAACCGCTCTACTCCGGCTGAAACGTCGATATATGCAATAAAAACAGAACATCTCCCCTTTCAATATCTTACACAGTATTTTAACGAGAAACAAATAGTTGATTGAAAATTAGGTATTTAAGGTTAATTTCTAACCAATTATATGTTTGCATCATTTTTATCGTATATATAAGGAATTAATAACAATAAACTGAAAATTCACAAAAACGTGAAAAACGGCAAAATATTGCCTAATTCGATGATATTTTGTTTAAATCACATAAGGGAAAAGGAAAAGGATAAACGTCAAAATATTGCTAAATTCGATGATTTTTAGTACAAAACAAAATGCAAGAAAACTTGCCAAAAAATGCAATATTATGCGAAATTCTGAGATTTGAAGGCCAAATCATATATCGTGAGAAAACATGAAGTAGTATCGAAATATTGGTAAAAACGAATATATTTACGTAAAATCACACTACATGAAAAACGTGAAAAAAGTCACTATATTACCAAATTTGAGTATTTTAACTTTAAATTATAAGGCGAGGTTTCGTATTACTAACATCCCAAAAAAGACATATTAAAATGTTGTTTCCAATACAAATGATAAAAATCGATGTGTTTTCATTAGAATTAACTAAAATGTTCCTGATTTTCCGTTTATATTACCAATGGAAGATGTATACGTAAAACCGCTCTAATCCAGCTGAAACGTCCATATATGCAATAAAAACAGAACTTCTCCCCTTTCAATATCTTACACAGTATTTTAACGAGAAACAAATAGTTGATTGAAAATTGAGTATTTAAGGTTCCTGATTTTCCGTTAATATTACCAATGGCAGATGCACACGTAAAACCGCTCTACTCCGGCTGAAACGTCGATATATGCAATAAAAGCAGAACTTCTCCCCTTTCAATATCTTACACAGTATTTTAACGAGAAACAAATAGTTGATTGAAAATTAAGTATTTAAGGTTAATTTCTAACCAATTATGTGTTTGCATCATTTTTATCGTATATATAATAAATCAATAACAATAAACTGAAAATTTACAGAAACGTGAAATAACGGCAAAATATTGCCTAATTCGATGATATTTTGTTTAAATCACATAGAGGAAAATGGGGATGATAAACGTCAGAATATTGCTAAATTCGATGATTTTTAGTACAAAACAAAATGCAAGAAAACTTGCTTTAAAATGCAATATTATGCGAAATTCTGAGATTTGAAGGCCAAATCAAATATCGTGAGAAAACATAAAGTAGCATCGAAATATTGGTAAAAACGAATATATTTACGTAAAATCACACTACATGAAAAACGTGAAAAAAGTCACTATATTACCAAATTTGAGTATTTTAACTTCAAATTATAAGGCAAGGTTTTGTATTACTAACATCCCAGAAACGACATATTAAAATGTTGTTTCCAATACAAATGATAAAAATCGATGTGTTTTCATTAGAATTAAGTAAAATGTTCCTGATTTTCCGTTTATATTACCAATGGAAGATGCACACGTAAAACCGCTCTACTCCGGCTGAAACGTCGATATATGCAATAAAAACAGAACTTCTCCCCTTTCAATATCTTACACAGTATTTTAACGAGAAACAAATAGTTGATTGAAAATTAAGTATTTAAGGTTGATTTCTAACCAATTATGTGTTTGCATCATTTTTATCGTATATATAATAAATCAATAACAATAAACTGAAAATTCACAAAAACGTGGAAAAACTGCATAATATTGCCTAATTCCATCATATTTTGTTTAAATCACATAAAGGAAAAGGGGGATGATAAACGGCAAAATATTGCTAAATTCGATGATTTTTAGTACAAAACAAAATGCAAGAAAACTTGCCAAAAAATGCAATATTATGCGAAATTCTGAGATTTGAAGGCCAAATCATATATCGTGAGAAAACATGAAGTAGTATCGAAATATTAGTAAAAATGAATATATTTACGTAAAATCACACTACATGAAAAACGTGAAAAAAGTCACTATATTATCAAATTTGAGGATTTTAACTTCAAATTATAAAGCGAGGTTTCGTATCATTTAGATCCTAGAAAAGACATATTAAAATGTTGGTTCCAGTACAAATGATAAAAATCGATGTGTTTTCATTAGAATTAACTAAAATGTTCCTGATTTTCCGTTTATATTACCAATGGAAGATGTACACGTAAAACCGCTCTACTCCGGCTGAAACGTCGATATATGCAATAAAAACAGAACATCTCCCCTTTCAATATCTTACACAGTATTTTAACGAGAAACAAATAGTTGATTGAAAATTAGGTATTTAAGGTTAATTTCTAACCAATTATATGTTTGCATCATTTTTATCATATATATAAGGAATTAATAACAATAAACTGAAAATTCACAAAAACGTGAAAAACGGCAAAATATTGCCTAATTCGATGATATTTTGTTTAAATCACATAAGGGAAAAGGAAAAGGATAAACGTCAAAATATTGCTAAATTCGATGATTTTTAGTACAAAACAAAATGCAAGAAAACTTGCCAAAAAATGCAATATTATGCGAAATTCTGAGATTTGAAGGCCAAATCATATATCGTGAGAAAACATGAAGTAGTATCGAAATATTGGTAAAAACGAATATATTTACGTAAAATCACACTACATGAAAAACGTGAAAAAAGTCACTATATTACCAAATTTGAGTATTTTAACTTCAAATTATAAGGCGAGGTTTCGTATTACTAACATCCCAAAAAAGACATATTAAAATGTTGTTTCCAATACAAATGATAAAAATCGATGTGTTTTCATTAGAATTAACTAAAATGTTCCTGATTTTCCGTTTATATTACTAATGGAAGATGCACACGTAAAACCGCTCTACTCCGGCTGAAACGTCGATATATGCAATAAAAACAGAACTTCTCCCCTTTCAATATCTTACACAGTATTTTAACGATAAACAAATAGTTGATTGAAAATTAGGTATTTAAGGTTGATTTCTAACCAATTATGTGTTTGCATCATTTTTATCGTATATATAATAAATCAATAACAATAAACTGAAAATTCACAAAAACGTGGAAAAACTGCATAATATTGCCTAATTCCATCATATTTTGTTTAAATCACATAAAGGAAAAGGGGGATGATAAACGGCAAAATATTGCTAAATTCGATGATTTTTAGTACAAAACAAAATGCAAGAAAACTTGCCAAAAAATGCAATATTATGCGAAATTCTGAGATTTGAAGGCCAAATCATATATCGTGAGAAAACATGAAGTAGTATCGAAATATTGGTAAAAACGAATATATTTACGTAAAATCACACTACATGAAAAACGTGAAAAAAGTCACTATATTACCAAATTTGAGTATTTTAACTTCAAATTATAAGGCGAGGTTTCGTATTACTAACATCCCAAAAAAGACATATTAAAATGTTGTTTCCAATACAAATGATAAAAATCGATGTGTTTTCATTAGAATTAACTAAAATGTTCCTGATTTTCCGTTTATATTACCAATGGAAGATGTACACGTAAAACCGCTCTACTCCGGCTGAAACGTCGATATATGCAATAAAAACAGAACATCTCCCCTTTCAATATCTTACACAGTATTTTAACGAGAAACAAATAGTTGATTGAAAATTAGGTATTTAAGGTTAATTTCTAACCAATTATATGTTTGCATCATTTTTATCATATATATAAGGAATTAATAACAATAAACTGAAAATTCACAAAAACGTGAAAAACGGCAAAATATTGCCTAATTCGATGATATTTTGTTTAAATCACATAAGGGAAAAGGAAAAGGATAAACGTCAAAATATTGCTAAATTCGATGATTTTTAGTACAAAACAAAATGCAAGAAAACTTGCCTAAAAATGCAATATTATGCGAAATTCTGAGATTTGAAGGCCAAATCATATATCGTGAGAAAACATGAAGTAGTATCGAAATATTGGTAAAAACGAATATATTTACGTAAAATCACACTACATGAAAAACGTGAAAAAAGTCACTATATTACCAAATTTGAGTATTTTAACTTCAAATTATAAGGCGAGGTTTCGTATTACTAACATCCCAAAAAAGACATATTAAAATGTTGTTTCCAATACAAATGATAAAAATCGATGTGTTTTCATTAGAATTAACTAAAATGTTCCTGATTTTCCGTTTATATTACCAATGGAAGATGTATACGTAAAACCGCTCTAATCCAGCTGAAACGTCGATATATGCAATAAAAACAGAACTTCTCCCCTTTCAATATCTTACACAGTATTTTAACGAGAAACAAATAGTTGATTGAAAATTGAGTATTTAAGGTTCCTGATTTTCCGTTAATATTACCAATGGCAGATGCACACGTAAAACCGCTCTACTCCGGCTGAAACGTCGATATATGCAATAAAAGCAGAACTTCTCCCCTTTCAATATCTTACACAGTATTTTAACGAGAAACAAATAGTTGATTGAAAATTAAGTATTTAAGGTTAATTTCTAACCAATTATGTGTTTGCATCATTTTTATCGTATATATAATAAATCAATAACAATAAACTGAAAATTTACTAAAACGTGAAATAACGGCAAAATATTGCCTAATTCGATGATATTTTGTTTAAATCACATAGAGGAAAATGGGGATGATAAACGTCAGAATATTGCTAAATTCGATGATTTTTAGTACAAAACAAAATGCAAGAAAACTTGCTTTAAAATGCAATATTATGCGAAATTCTGAGATTTGAAGGCCAAATCAAATATCGTGAGAAAACATAAAGTAGCATCGAAATATTGGTAAAAACGAATATATTTACGTAAAATCACACTACATGAAAAACGTGAAAAAAGTCACTATATTACCAAATTTGAGTATTTTAACTTCAAATTATAAGGCAAGGTTTTGTATTACTACATCCCAGAAACGACATATTAAAATGTTGTTTCCAATACAAATGATAAAAATCGATGTGTTTTCATTAGAATTAAGTAAAATGTTCCTGATTTTCCGTTTATATTACCAATGGAAGATGCACACGTAAAACCGCTCTACTCCGGCTGAAACGTCGATATATGCAATAAAAACAGAACTTCTCCCCTTTCAATATCTTACACAGTATTTTAACGAGAAACAAATAGTTGATTGAAAATTAAGTATTTAAGGTTGATTTCTAACCAATTATGTGTTTGCATCATTTTTATCGTATATATAATAAATCAATAACAATAAACTGAAAATTCACAAAAACGTGGAAAAACTGCATAATATTGCCTAATTCCATCATATTTTGTTTAAATCACATAAAGGAAAAGGGGGATGATAAACGGCAAAATATTGCTAAATTCGATGATTTTTAGTACAAAACAAAATGCAAGAAAACTTGCCAAAAAATGCAATATTATGCGAAATTCTGAGATTTGAAGGCCAAATCATATATCGTGAGAAAACATGAAGTAGTATCGAAATATTAGTAAAAACGAATATATTTACGTAAAATCACACTACATGAAAAACGTGAAAAAAGTCACTATATTATCAAATTTGAGGATTTTAACTTCAAATTATAAAGCGAGGTTTCGTATCATTTAGATCCTAGAAAAGACATATTAAAATGTTGGTTCCAATACAAATGATAAAAATCGATGTGTTTTCATTAGAATTAACTAAAATGTTCCTGATTTTCCGTTTATATTACCAATGGAAGATGTATACGTAAAACCGCTCTAATCCAGCTGAAACGTCGATATATGCAATAAAAACAGAACTTCTCCCCTTTCAATATCTTACACAGTATTTTAACGAGAAACAAATAGTTGATTGAAAATTGAGTATTTAAGGTTCCTGATTTTCCGTTAATATTACCAATGGCAGATGCACACGTAAAACCGCTCTACTCCGGCTGAAACGTCGATATATGCAATAAAAGCAGAACTTCTCCCCTTTCAATATCTTACACAGTATTTTAACGAGAAACAAATAGTTGATTGAAAATTAAGTATTTAAGGTTAATTTCTAACCAATTATGTGTTTGCATCATTTTTATCGTATATATAATAAATCAATAACAATAAACTGAAAATTTACTAAAACGTGAAATAACGGCAAAATATTGCCTAATTCGATGATATTTTGTTTAAATCACATAGAGGAAAATGGGGATGATAAACGTCAGAATATTGCTAAATTCGATGATTTTTAGTACAAAACAAAATGCAAGAAAACTTGCTTTAAAATGCAATATTATGCGAAATTCTGAGATTTGAAGGCCAAATCAAATATCGTGAGAAAACATAAAGTAGCATCGAAATATTGGTAAAAACGAATATATTTACGTAAAATCACACTACATGAAAAACGTGAAAAAAGTCACTATATTACCAAATTTGAGTATTTTAACTTCAAATTATAAGGCAAGGTTTTGTATTACTACATCCCAGAAACGACATATTAAAATGTTGTTTCCAATACAAATGATAAAAATCGATGTGTTTTCATTAGAATTAAGTAAAATGTTCCTGATTTTCCGTTTATATTACCAATGGAAGATGCACACGTAAAACCGCTCTACTCCGGCTGAAACGTCGATATATGCAATAAAAACAGAACTTCTCCCCTTTCAATATCTTACACAGTATTTTAACGAGAAACAAATAGTTGATTGAAAATTAAGTATTTAAGGTTGATTTCTAACCAATTATGTGTTTGCATCATTTTTATCGTATATATAATAAATCAATAACAATAAACTGAAAATTCACAAAAACGTGGAAAAACTGCATAATATTGCCTAATTCCATCATATTTTGTTTAAATCACATAAAGGAAAAGGGGGATGATAAACGGCAAAATATTGCTAAATTCGATGATTTTTAGTACAAAACAAAATGCAAGAAAACTTGCCAAAAAATGCAATATTATGCGAAATTCTGAGATTTGAAGGCCAAATCATATATCGTGAGAAAACATGAAGTAGTATCGAAATATTAGTAAAAACGAATATATTTACGTAAAATCACACTACATGAAAAACGTGAAAAAAGTCACTATATTATCAAATTTGAGGATTTTAACTTCAAATTATAAAGCGAGGTTTCGTATCATTTAGATCCTAGAAAAGACATATTAAAATGTTGGTTCCAGTACAAATGATAAAAATCGATGTGTTTTCATTAGAATTAACTAAAATGTTCCTGATTTTCCGTTTATATTACCAATGGAAGATGTACACGTAAAACCGCTCTACTCCGGCTGAAACGTCGATATATGCAATAAAAACAGAACATCTCCCCTTTCAACATCTTACACAGTATTTTAACGAGAAACAAATAGTTGATTGAAAATTAGGTATTTAGGTTAATTTCTAACCAATTATATGTTTGCATCATTTTTATCATATATATAAGGAATTAATAACAATAAACTGAAAATTCACAAAAACGTGAAAAACGGCAAAATATTGCCTAATTCGATGATATTTTGTTTAAATCACATAAGGGAAAAGGAAAAGGATAAACGTCAAAATATTGCTAAATTCGATGATTTTTAGTACAAAACAAAATGCAAGAAAACTTGCCAAAAAATGCAATATTATGCGAAATTCTGAGATTTGAAGGCCAAATCATATATCGTGAGAAAACATGAAGTAGTATCGAAATATTGGTAAAAACGAATATATTTACGTAAAATCACACTACATGAAAAACGTGAAAAAAGTCACTATATTACCAAATTTGAGTATTTTAACTTCAAATTATAAGGCGAGGTTTCGTATTACTAACATCCCAAAAAAGACATATTAAAATGTTGTTTCCAATACAAATGATAAAAATCGATGTGTTTTCATTAGAATTAACTAAAATGTTCCTGATTTTCCGTTTATATTACTAATGGAAGATGCACACGTAAAACCGCTCTACTCCGGCTGAAACGTCGATATATGCAATAAAAACAGAACTTCTCCCCTTTCAATATCTTACACAGTATTTTAACGATAAACAAATAGTTGATTGAAAATTAGGTATTTAAGGTTGATTTCTAACCAATTATGTGTTTGCATCATTTTTATCGTATATATAATAAATCAATAACAATAAACTGAAAATTCACAAAAACGTGGAAAAACTGCATAATATTGCCTAATTCCATCATATTTTGTTTAAATCACATAAAGGAAAAGGGGGATGATAAACGGCAAAATATTGCTAAATTCGATGATTTTTAGTACAAAACAAAATGCAAGAAAACTTGCCAAAAAATGCAATATTATGCGAAATTCTGAGATTTGAAGGCCAAATCATATATCGTGAGAAAACATGAAGTAGTATCGAAATATTGGTAAAAACGAATATATTTACGTAAAATCACACTACATGAAAAACGTGAAAAAAGTCACTATATTACCAAATTTGAGTATTTTAACTTCAAATTATAAGGCGAGGTTTCGTATTACTAACATCCCAAAAAAGACATATTAAAATGTTGTTTCCAATACAAATGATAAAAATCGATGTGTTTTCATTAGAATTAACTAAAATGTTCCTGATTTTCCGTTTATATTACCAATGGAAGATGTACACGTAAAACCGCTCTACTCCGGCTGAAACGTCGATATATGCAATAAAAACAGAACATCTCCCCTTTCAATATCTTACACAGTATTTTAACGAGAAACAAATAGTTGATTGAAAATTAGGTATTTAAGGTTAATTTCTAACCAATTATATGTTTGCATCATTTTTATCATATATATAAGGAATTAATAACAATAAACTGAAAATTCACAAAAACGTGAAAAACGGCAAAATATTGCCTAATTCGATGATATTTTGTTTAAATCACATAAGGGAAAAGGAAAAGGATAAACGTCAAAATATTGCTAAATTCGATGATTTTTAGTACAAAACAAAATGCAAGAAAACTTGCCTAAAAATGCAATATTATGCGAAATTCTGAGATTTGAAGGCCAAATCATATATCGTGAGAAAACATGAAGTAGTATCGAAATATTGGTAAAAACGAATATATTTACGTAAAATCACACTACATGAAAAACGTGAAAAAAGTCACTATATTACCAAATTTGAGTATTTTAACTTCAAATTATAAGGCGAGGTTTCGTATTACTAACATCCCAAAAAAGACATATTAAAATGTTGTTTCCAATACAAATGATAAAAATCGATGTGTTTTCATTAGAATTAACTAAAATGTTCCTGATTTTCCGTTTATATTACCAATGGAAGATGTATACGTAAAACCGCTCTAATCCAGCTGAAACGTCGATATATGCAATAAAAACAGAACTTCTCCCCTTTCAATATCTTACACAGTATTTTAACGAGAAACAAATAGTTGATTGAAAATTGAGTATTTAAGGTTCCTGATTTTCCGTTAATATTACCAATGGCAGATGCACACGTAAAACCGCTCTACTCCGGCTGAAACGTCGATATATGCAATAAAAGCAGAACTTCTCCCCTTTCAATATCTTACACAGTATTTTAACGAGAAACAAATAGTTGATTGAAAATTAAGTATTTAAGGTTAATTTCTAACCAATTATGTGTTTGCATCATTTTTATCGTATATATAATAAATCAATAACAATAAACTGAAAATTTACTAAAACGTGAAATAACGGCAAAATATTGCCTAATTCGATGATATTTTGTTTAAATCACATAGAGGAAAATGGGGATGATAAACGTCAGAATATTGCTAAATTCGATGATTTTTAGTACAAAACAAAATGCAAGAAAACTTGCTTTAAAATGCAATATTATGCGAAATTCTGAGATTTGAAGGCCAAATCAAATATCGTGAGAAAACATAAAGTAGCATCGAAATATTGGTAAAAACGAATATATTTACGTAAAATCACACTACATGAAAAACGTGAAAAAAGTCACTATATTACCAAATTTGAGTATTTTAACTTCAAATTATAAGGCAAGGTTTTGTATTACTACATCCCAGAAACGACATATTAAAATGTTGTTTCCAATACAAATGATAAAAATCGATGTGTTTTCATTAGAATTAAGTAAAATGTTCCTGATTTTCCGTTTATATTACCAATGGAAGATGCACACGTAAAACCGCTCTACTCCGGCTGAAACGTCGATATATGCAATAAAAACAGAACTTCTCCCCTTTCAATATCTTACACAGTATTTTAACGAGAAACAAATAGTTGATTGAAAATTAAGTATTTAAGGTTGATTTCTAACCAATTATGTGTTTGCATCATTTTTATCGTATATATAATAAATCAATAACAATAAACTGAAAATTCACAAAAACGTGGAAAAACTGCATAATATTGCCTAATTCCATCATATTTTGTTTAAATCACATAAAGGAAAAGGGGGATGATAAACGGCAAAATATTGCTAAATTCGATGATTTTTAGTACAAAACAAAATGCAAGAAAACTTGCCAAAAAATGCAATATTATGCGAAATTCTGAGATTTGAAGGCCAAATCATATATCGTGAGAAAACATGAAGTAGTATCGAAATATTAGTAAAAACGAATATATTTACGTAAAATCACACTACATGAAAAACGTGAAAAAAGTCACTATATTATCAAATTTGAGGATTTTAACTTCAAATTATAAAGCGAGGTTTCGTATCATTTAGATCCTAGAAAAGACATATTAAAATGTTGGTTCCAATACAAATGATAAAAATCGATGTGTTTTCATTAGAATTAACTAAAATGTTCCTGATTTTCCGTTTATATTACCAATGGAAGATGTATACGTAAAACCGCTCTAATCCAGCTGAAACGTCGATATATGCAATAAAAACAGAACTTCTCCCCTTTCAATATCTTACACAGTATTTTAACGAGAAACAAATAGTTGATTGAAAATTGAGTATTTAAGGTTCCTGATTTTCCGTTAATATTACCAATGGCAGATGCACACGTAAAACCGCTCTACTCCGGCTGAAACGTCGATATATGCAATAAAAGCAGAACTTCTCCCCTTTCAATATCTTACACAGTATTTTAACGAGAAACAAATAGTTGATTGAAAATTAAGTATTTAAGGTTAATTTCTAACCAATTATGTGTTTGCATCATTTTTATCGTATATATAATAAATCAATAACAATAAACTGAAAATTTACTAAAACGTGAAATAACGGCAAAATATTGCCTAATTCGATGATATTTTGTTTAAATCACATAGAGGAAAATGGGGATGATAAACGTCAGAATATTGCTAAATTCGATGATTTTTAGTACAAAACAAAATGCAAGAAAACTTGCTTTAAAATGCAATATTATGCGAAATTCTGAGATTTGAAGGCCAAATCAAATATCGTGAGAAAACATAAAGTAGCATCGAAATATTGGTAAAAACGAATATATTTACGTAAAATCACACTACATGAAAAACGTGAAAAAAGTCACTATATTACCAAATTTGAGTATTTTAACTTCAAATTATAAGGCAAGGTTTTGTATTACTACATCCCAGAAACGACATATTAAAATGTTGTTTCCAATACAAATGATAAAAATCGATGTGTTTTCATTAGAATTAAGTAAAATGTTCCTGATTTTCCGTTTATATTACCAATGGAAGATGCACACGTAAAACCGCTCTACTCCGGCTGAAACGTCGATATATGCAATAAAAACAGAACTTCTCCCCTTTCAATATCTTACACAGTATTTTAACGAGAAACAAATAGTTGATTGAAAATTAAGTATTTAAGGTTGATTTCTAACCAATTATGTGTTTGCATCATTTTTATCGTATATATAATAAATCAATAACAATAAACTGAAAATTCACAAAAACGTGGAAAAACTGCATAATATTGCCTAATTCCATCATATTTTGTTTAAATCACATAAAGGAAAAGGGGGATGATAAACGGCAAAATATTGCTAAATTCGATGATTTTTAGTACAAAACAAAATGCAAGAAAACTTGCCAAAAAATGCAATATTATGCGAAATTCTGAGATTTGAAGGCCAAATCATATATCGTGAGAAAACATGAAGTAGTATCGAAATATTAGTAAAAACGAATATATTTACGTAAAATCACACTACATGAAAAACGTGAAAAAAGTCACTATATTATCAAATTTGAGGATTTTAACTTCAAATTATAAAGCGAGGTTTCGTATCATTTAGATCCTAGAAAAGACATATTAAAATGTTGGTTCCAGTACAAATGATAAAAATCGATGTGTTTTCATTAGAATTAACTAAAATGTTCCTGATTTTCCGTTTATATTACCAATGGAAGATGTACACGTAAAACCGCTCTACTCCGGCTGAAACGTCGATATATGCAATAAAAACAGAACATCTCCCCTTTCAACATCTTACACAGTATTTTAACGAGAAACAAATAGTTGATTGAAAATTAGGTATTTAGGTTAATTTCTAACCAATTATATGTTTGCATCATTTTTATCATATATATAAGGAATTAATAACAATAAACTGAAAATTCACAAAAACGTGAAAAACGGCAAAATATTGCCTAATTCGATGATATTTTGTTTAAATCACATAAGGGAAAAGGAAAAGGATAAACGTCAAAATATTGCTAAATTCGATGATTTTTAGTACAAAACAAAATGCAAGAAAACTTGCCAAAAAATGCAATATTATGCGAAATTCTGAGATTTGAAGGCCAAATCATATATCGTGAGAAAACATGAAGTAGTATCGAAATATTGGTAAAAACGAATATATTTACGTAAAATCACACTACATGAAAAACGTGAAAAAAGTCACTATATTACCAAATTTGAGTATTTTAACTTCAAATTATAAGGCGAGGTTTCGTATTACTAACATCCCAAAAAAGACATATTAAAATGTTGTTTCCAATACAAATGATAAAAATCGATGTGTTTTCATTAGAATTAACTAAAATGTTCCTGATTTTCCGTTTATATTACCAATGGAAGATGTATACGTAAAACCGCTCTAATCCAGCTGAAACGTCGATATATGCAATAAAAACAGAACTTCTCCCCTTTCAATATCTTACACAGTATTTTAACGAGAAACAAATAGTTGATTGAAAATTGAGTATTTAAGGTTCCTGATTTTCCGTTAATATTACCAATGGCAGATGCACACGTAAAACCGCTCTACTCCGGCTGAAACGTCGATATATGCAATAAAAGCAGAACTTCTCCCCTTTCAATATCTTACACAGTATTTTAACGAGAAACAAATAGTTGATTGAAAATTAAGTATTTAAGGTTAATTTCTAACCAATTATGTGTTTGCATCATTTTTATCGTATATATAATAAATCAATAACAATAAACTGAAAATTTACAGAAACGTGAAATAACGGCAAAATATTGCCTAATTCGATGATATTTTGTTTAAATCACATAGAGGAAAATGGGGATGATAAACGTCAGAATATTGCTAAATTCGATGATTTTTAGTACAAAACAAAATGCAAGAAAACTTGCTTTAAAATGCAATATTATGCGAAATTCTGAGATTTGAAGGCCAAATCAAATATCGTGAGAAAACATAAAGTAGCATCGAAATATTGGTAAAAACGAATATATTTACGTAAAATCACACTACATGAAAAACGTGAAAAAAGTCACTATATTACCAAATTTGAGTATTTTAACTTCAAATTATAAGGCAAGGTTTTGTATTACTAACATCCCAGAAACGACATATTAAAATGTTGTTTCCAATACAAATGATAAAAATCGATGTGTTTTCATTAGAATTAAGTAAAATGTTCCTGATTTTCCGTTTATATTACCAATGGAAGATGCACACGTAAAACCGCTCTACTCCGGCTGAAACGTCGATATATGCAATAAAAACAGAACTTCTCCCCTTTCAATATCTTACACAGTATTTTAACGAGAAACAAATAGTTGATTGAAAATTAAGTATTTAAGGTTGATTTCTAACCAATTATGTGTTTGCATCATTTTTATCGTATATATAATAAATCAATAACAATATACTGAAAATTCACAAAAACGTGGAAAAACTGCATAATATTGCCTAATTCCATCATATTTTGTTTAAATCACATAAAGGAAAAGGGGGATGATAAACGGCAAAATATTGCTAAATTCGATGATTTTTAGTACAAAACAAAATGCAAGAAAACTTGCCAAAAAATGCAATATTATGCGAAATTCTGAGATTTGAAGGCCAAATCATATATCGTGAGAAAACATGAAGTAGTATCGAAATATTAGTAAAAACGAATATATTTACGTAAAATCACACTACATGAAAAACGTGAAAAAAGTCACTATATTATCAAATTTGAGGATTTTAACTTCAAATTATAAAGCGAGGTTTCGTATCATTTAGATCCTAGAAAAGACATATTAAAATGTTGGTTCCAGTACAAATGATAAAAATCGATGTGTTTTCATTAGAATTAACTAAAATGTTCCTGATTTTCCGTTTATATTACCAATGGAAGATGTACACGTAAAACCGCTCTACTCCGGCTGAAACGTCGATATATGCAATAAAAACAGAACATCTCCCCTTTCAATATCTTACACAGTATTTTAACGAGAAACAAATAGTTGATTGAAAATTAGGTATTTAAGGTTAATTTCTAACCAATTATATGTTTGCATCATTTTTATCGTATATATAAGGAATTAATAACAATAAACTGAAATTTCACAAAAACGTGAAAAACGGCAAAATATTGCCTAATTCGATGATATTTTGTTTAAATCACATAAGGGAAAAGGAAAAGGATAAACGTCAAAATATTGCTAAATTCGATGATTTTTAGTACAAAACAAAATGCAAGAAAACTTGCCAAAAAATGCAATATTATGCGAAATTCTGAGATTTGAAGGCCAAATCATATATCGTGAGAAAACATGAAGTAGTATCGAAATATTGGTAAAAACGAATATATTTACGTAAAATCACACTACATGAAAAACGTGAAAAAAGTCACTATATTACCAAATTTGAGTATTTTAACTTCAAATTATAAGGCGAGGTTTCGTATTACTAACATCCCAAAAAAGACATATTAAAATGTTGTTTCCAATACAAATGATAAAAATCGATGTGTTTTCATTAGAATTAACTAAAATGTTCCTGATTTTCCGTTTATATTACCAATGGAAGATGTACACGTAAAACCGCTCTACTCCGGCTGAAACGTCGATATATGCAATAAAAACAGAACATCTCCCCTTTCAATATCTTACACAGTATTTTAACGAGAAACAAATAGTTGATTGAAAATTAGGTATTTAAGGTTAATTTCTAACCAATTATATGTTTGCATCATTTTTATCATATATATAAGGAATTAATAACAATAAACTGAAAATTCACAAAAACGTGAAAAACGGCAAAATATTGCCTAATTCGATGATATTTTGTTTAAATCACATAAGGGAAAAGGAAAAGGATAAACGTCAAAATATTGCTAAATTCGATGATTTTTAGTACAAAACAAAATGCAAGAAAACTTGCCTAAAAATGCAATATTATGCGAAATTCTGAGATTTGAAGGCCAAATCATATATCGTGAGAAAACATGAAGTAGTATCGAAATATTGGTAAAAACGAATATATTTACGTAAAATCACACTACATGAAAAACGTGAAAAAAGTCACTATATTACCAAATTTGAGTATTTTAACTTCAAATTATAAGGCGAGGTTTCGTATTACTAACATCCCAAAAAAGACATGTTAAAATGTTGTTTCCAATACAAATGATAAAAATCGATGTGTTTTCATTAGAATTAACTAAAATGTTCCTGATTTTCCGTTTATATTACCAATGGAAGATGTATACGTAAAACCGCTCTAATCCAGCTGAAACGTCGATATATGCAATAAAAACAGAACTTCTCCCCTTTCAATATCTTACACAGTATTTTAACGAGAAACAAATAGTTGATTGAAAATTGAGTATTTAAGGTTCCTGATTTTCCGTTAATATTACCAATGGCAGATGCACACGTAAAACCGCTCTACTCCGGCTGAAACGTCGATATATGCAATAAAAGCAGAACTTCTCCCCTTTCAATATCTTACACAGTATTTTAACGAGAAACAAATAGTTGATTGAAAATTAAGTATTTAAGGTTAATTTCTAACCAATTATGTGTTTGCATCATTTTTATCGTATATATAATAAATCAATAACAATAAACTGAAAATTTACTAAAACGTGAAATAACGGCAAAATATTGCCTAATTCGATGATATTTTGTTTAAATCACATAGAGGAAAATGGGGATGATAAACGTCAGAATATTGCTAAATTCGATGATTTTTAGTACAAAACAAAATGCAAGAAAACTTGCTTTAAAATGCAATATTATGCGAAATTCTGAGATTTGAAGGCCAAATCAAATATCGTGAGAAAACATAAAGTAGCATCGAAATATTGGTAAAAACGAATATATTTACGTAAAATCACACTACATGAAAAACGTGAAAAAAGTCACTATATTACCAAATTTGAGTATTTTAACTTCAAATTATAAGGCAAGGTTTTGTATTACTACATCCCAGAAACGACATATTAAAATGTTGTTTCCAATACAAATGATAAAAATCGATGTGTTTTCATTAGAATTAAGTAAAATGTTCCTGATTTTCCGTTTATATTACCAATGGAAGATGCACACGTAAAACCGCTCTACTCCGGCTGAAACGTCGATATATGCAATAAAAACAGAACTTCTCCCCTTTCAATATCTTACACAGTATTTTAACGAGAAACAAATAGTTGATTGAAAATTAAGTATTTAAGGTTGATTTCTAACCAATTATGTGTTTGCATCATTTTTATCGTATATATAATAAATCAATAACAATAAACTGAAAATTCACAAAAACGTGGAAAAACTGCATAATATTGCCTAATTCCATCATATTTTGTTTAAATCACATAAAGGAAAAGGGGGATGATAAACGGCAAAATATTGCTAAATTCGATGATTTTTAGTACAAAACAAAATGCAAGAAAACTTGCCAAAAAATGCAATATTATGCGAAATTCTGAGATTTGAAGGCCAAATCATATATCGTGAGAAAACATGAAGTAGTATCGAAATATTAGTAAAAACGAATATATTTACGTAAAATCACACTACATGAAAAACGTGAAAAAAGTCACTATATTATCAAATTTGAGGATTTTAACTTCAAATTATAAAGCGAGGTTTCGTATCATTTAGATCCTAGAAAAGACATATTAAAATGTTGGTTCCAGTACAAATGATAAAAATCGATGTGTTTTCATTAGAATTAACTAAAATGTTCCTGATTTTCCGTTTATATTACCAATGGAAGATGTACACGTAAAACCGCTCTACTCCGGCTGAAACGTCGATATATGCAATAAAAACAGAACATCTCCCCTTTCAACATCTTACACAGTATTTTAACGAGAAACAAATAGTTGATTGAAAATTAGGTATTTAGGTTAATTTCTAACCAATTATATGTTTGCATCATTTTTATCATATATATAAGGAATTAATATCAATAAACTGAAAATTCACAAAAACGTGAAAAACGGCAAAATATTGCCTAATTCGATGATATTTTGTTTAAATCACATAAGGGAAAAGGAAAAGGATAAACGTCAAAATATTGCTAAATTCGATGATTTTTAGTACAAAACAAAATGCAAGAAAACTTGCCAAAAAATGCAATATTATGCGAAATTCTGAGATTTGAAGGCCAAATCATATATCGTGAGAAAACATGAAGTAGTATCGAAATATTGGTAAAAACGAATATATTTACGTAAAATCACACTACATGAAAAACGTGAAAAAAGTCACTATATTACCAAATTTGAGTATTTTAACTTCAAATTATAAGGCGAGGTTTCGTATTACTAACATCCCAAAAAAGACATATTAAAATGTTGTTTCCAATACAAATGATAAAAATCGATGTGTTTTCATTAGAATTAACTAAAATGTTCCTGATTTTCCGTTTATATTACCAATGGAAGATGTATACGTAAAACCGCTCTAATCCAGCTGAAACGTCGATATATGCAATAAAAACAGAACTTCTCCCCTTTCAATATCTTACACAGTATTTTAACGAGAAACAAATAGTTGATTGAAAATTGAGTATTTAAGGTTCCTGATTTTCCGTTAATATTACCAATGGCAGATGCACACGTAAAACCGCTCTACTCCGGCTGAAACGTCGATATATGCAATAAAAGCAGAACTTCTCCCCTTTCAATATCTTACACAGTATTTTAACGAGAAACAAATAGTTGATTGAAAATTAAGTATTTAAGGTTAATTTCTAACCAATTATGTGTTTGCATCATTTTTATCGTATATATAATAAATCAATAACAATAAACTGAAAATTTACAGAAACGTGAAATAACGGCAAAATATTGCCTAATTCGATGATATTTTGTTTAAATCACATAGAGGAAAATGGGGATGATAAACGTCAGAATATTGCTAAATTCGATGATTTTTAGTACAAAACAAAATGCAAGAAAACTTGCTTTAAAATGCAATATTATGCGAAATTCTGAGATTTGAAGGCCAAATCAAATATCGTGAGAAAACATAAAGTAGCATCGAAATATTGGTAAAAACGAATATATTTACGTAAAATCACACTACATGAAAAACGTGAAAAAAGTCACTATATTACCAAATTTGAGTATTTTAACTTCAAATTATAAGGCAAGGTTTTGTATTACTAACATCCCAGAAACGACATATTAAAATGTTGTTTCCAATACAAATGATAAAAATCGATGTGTTTTCATTAGAATTAAGTAAAATGTTCCTGATTTTCCGTTTATATTACCAATGGAAGATGCACACGTAAAACCGCTCTACTCCGGCTGAAACGTCGATATATGCAATAAAAACAGAACTTCTCCCCTTTCAATATCTTACACAGTATTTTAACGAGAAACAAATAGTTGATTGAAAATTAAGTATTTAAGGTTGATTTCTAACCAATTATGTGTTTGCATCATTTTTATCGTATATATAATAAATCAATAACAATAAACTGAAAATTCACAAAAACGTGGAAAAACTGCATAATATTGCCTAATTCCATCATATTTTGTTTAAATCACATAAAGGAAAAGGGGGATGATAAACGGCAAAATATTGCTAAATTCGATGATTTTTAGTACAAAACAAAATGCAAGAAAACTTGCCAAAAAATGCAATATTATGCGAAATTCTGAGATTTGAAGGCCAAATCATATATCGTGAGAAAACATGAAGTAGTATCGAAATATTAGTAAAAACGAATATATTTACGTAAAATCACACTACATGAAAAACGTGAAAAAAGTCACTATATTATCAAATTTGAGGATTTTAACTTCAAATTATAAAGCGAGGTTTCGTATCATTTAGATCCTAGAAAAGACATATTAAAATGTTGGTTCCAGTACAAATGATAAAAATCGATGTGTTTTCATTAGAATTAACTAAAATGTTCCTGATTTTCCGTTTATATTACCAATGGAAGATGTACACGTAAAACCGCTCTACTCCGGCTGAAACGTCGATATATGCAATAAAAACAGAACATCTCCCCTTTCAATATCTTACACAGTATTTTAACGAGAAACAAATAGTTGATTGAAAATTAGGTATTTAAGGTTAATTTCTAACCAATTATATGTTTGCATCATTTTTATCGTATATATAAGGAATTAATAACAATAAACTGAAAATTCACAAAAACGTGAAAAACGGCAAAATATTGCCTAATTCGATGATATTTTGTTTAAATCACATAAGGGAAAAGGAAAAGGATAAACGTCAAAATATTGCTAAATTCGATGATTTTTAGTACAAAACAAAATGCAAGAAAACTTGCCAAAAAATGCAATATTATGCGAAATTCTGAGATTTGAAGGCCAAATCATATATCGTGAGAAAACATGAAGTAGTATCGAAATATTGGTAAAAACGAATATATTTACGTAAAATCACACTACATGAAAAACGTGAAAAAAGTCACTATATTACCAAATTTGAGTATTTTAACTTCAAATTATAAGGCGAGGTTTCGTATTACTAACATCCCAAAAAAGACATATTAAAATGTTGTTTCCAATACAAATGATAAAAATCGATGTGTTTTCATTAGAATTAACTAAAATGTTCCTGATTTTCCGTTTATATTACCAATGGAAGATGTATACGTAAAACCGCTCTAATCCAGCTGAAACGTCGATATATGCAATAAAACAGAACTTCTCCCCTTTCAATATCTTACACAGTATTTTAACGAGAAACAAATAGTTGATTGAAAATTGAGTATTTAAGGTTCCTGATTTTCCGTTAATATTACCAATGGCAGATGCACACGTAAAACCGCTCTACTCCGGCTGAAACGTCGATATATGCAATAAAAGCAGAACTTCTCCCCTTTCAATATCTTACACAGTATTTTAACGAGAAACAAATAGTTGATTGAAAATTAAGTATTTAAGGTTAATTTCTAACCAATTATGTGTTTGCATCATTTTTATCGTATATATAATAAATCAATAACAATAAACTGAAAATTTACAGAAACGTGAAATAACGGCAAAATATTGCCTAATTCGATGATATTTTGTTTAAATCACATAGAGGAAAATGGGGATGATAAACGTCAGAAAATTGCTAAATTCGATGATTTTTAGTACAAAACAAAATGCAAGAAAACTTGCTTTAAAATGCAATATTATGCGAAATTCTGAGATTTGAAGGCCAAATCAAATATCGTGAGAAAACATAAAGTAGCATCGAAATATTGGTAAAAACGAATATATTTCCGTAAAATCACACTACATGAAAAACGTGAAAAAAGTCACTATATTACCAAATTTGAGTATTTTGACTTCAAATTATAAGGCAAGGTTTTGTATTACTAACATCCCAGAAACGACATATTAAAGTGTTGTTTCCAATACAAATGATAAAAATCGATGTGTTTTCATTAGAATTAAGTAAAATGTTCCTGATTTTCCGTTTATATTACCAATGGAAGATGCACACGTAAAACCGCTCTACTCCGGCTGAAACGTCGATATATGCAATAAAAACAGAACTTCTCCCCTTTCAATATCTTACACAGTATTTTAACGAGAAACAAATAGTTGATTGAAAATTAAGTATTTAAGGTTGATTTCTAACCAATTATGTGTTTGCATCATTTTTATCGTATATATAATAAATCAATAACAATAAACTGAAAATTCACAAAAACGTGGAAAAACTGCATAATATTGCCTAATTCCATCATATTTTGTTTAAATCACATAAAGGAAAAGGGGGATGATAAACGGCAAAATATTGCTAAATTCGATGATTTTTAGTACAAAACAAAATGCAAGAAAACTTGCCAAAAAATGCAATATTATGCGAAATTCAGAGATTTGAAGGCCAAATCATATATCGTGAGAAAACATGAAGTAGTATCGAAATATTAGTAATAACGAATATATTTACGTAAAATCACACTACATGAAAAACGTGAAAAAAGTCACTATATTATCAAATTTGAGGATTTTAACTTCAAATTATAAAGCGAGGTTTCGTATCATTTAGATCCTAGAAAAGACATATTAAAATGTTGGTTCCAATACAAATGATAAAAATCGATGTGTTTTCATTAGAATTAACTAAAATGTTCCTGATTTTCCGTTTATATTACCAATGGAAGATGTATACGTAAAACCGCTCTAATCCAGCTGAAACGTCGATATATGCAATAAAAACAGAACTTCTCCCCTTTCAATATCTTACACAGTATTTTAACGAGAAACAAATAGTTGATTGAAAATTGAGTATTTAAGGTTCCTGATTTTCCGTTAATATTACCAATGGCAGATGCACACGTAAAACCGCTCTACTCCGGCTGAAACGTCGATATATGCAATAAAAGCAGAACTTCTCCCCTTTCAATATCTTACACAGTATTTTAACGAGAAACAAATAGTTGATTGAAAATTAAGTATTTAAGGTTAATTTCTAACCAATTATGTGTTTGCATCATTTTTATCGTATATATAATAAATCAATAACAATAAACTGAAAATTTACAGAAACGTGAAATAACGGCAAAATATTGCCTAATTCGATGATATTTTGTTTAAATCACATAGAGGAAAATGGGGATGATAAACGTCAGAATATTGCTAAATTCGATGATTTTTAGTACAAAACAAAATGCAAGAAAACTTGCTTTAAAATGCAATATTATGCGAAATTCTGAGATTTGAAGGCCAAATCAAATATCGTGAGAAAACATAAAGTAGCATCGAAATATTGGTAAAAACGAATATATTTACGTAAAATCACACTACATGAAAAACGTGAAAAAAGTCACTATATTACCAAATTTGAGTATTTTAACTTCAAATTATAAGGCAAGGTTTTGTATTACTAACATCCCAGAAACGACATATTAAAATGTTGTTTCCAATACAAATGATAAAAATCGATGTGTTTTCATTAGAATTAAGTAAAATGTTCCTGATTTTCCGTTTATATTACCAATGGAAGATGCACACGTAAAACCGCTCTACTCCGGCTGAAACGTCGATATATGCAATAAAAACAGAACTTCTCCCCTTTCAATATCTTACACAGTTTTTTAACGAGAAACAAATAGTTGATTGAAAATTAAGTATTTAAGGTTGATTTCTAACCAATTATGTGTTTGCATCATTTTTATCGTATATATATACGATATAATCAATTAATAAATCAATAAATCAATAAATCAATAACAATAAACTGAAAATTCACAAAAACGTAGAAAAACTGCATAATATTGCCTAATTCCATCATATTTTGTTTAAATCACATAAAGGAAAAGGGGGATGATAAACGGCAAAATATTGCTAAATTCGATGATTTTTAGTACAAAACAAAATGCAAGAAAACTTGCCAAAAAATGCAATATTATGCGAAATTCTGAGATTTGAAGGCCAAATCAAATATCGTGAGAAAACATAAAGTAGCATCGAAATATTGGTAAAAACGAATATATTTACGTAAAATCACACTACATGAAAAACGTGAAAAAAGTCACTATATTACCAAATTTGAGTATTTTAACTTCAAATTATAAGGCAAGGTTTTGTATTACTACATCCCAGACGACATATTAAAATGTTGTTTCCAATACAAATGATAAAAATCGATGTGTTTTCATTAGAATTAAGTAAAATGTTCCTGATTTTCCGTTTATATTACCAATGGAAGATGCACACGTAAAACCGCTCTACTCCGGCTGAAACGTCGATATATGCAATAAAAACAGAACTTCTCCCCTTTCAATATCTTACACAGTATTTTAACGAGAAACAAATAGTTGATTGAAAATTAAGTATTTAAGGTTGATTTCTAACCAATTATGTGTTTGCATCATTTTTATCGTATATATAATAAATCAATAACAATAAACTGAAAATTCACAAAAACGTGGAAAAACTGCATAATATTGCCTAATTCCATCATATTTTGTTTAAATCACATAAAGGAAAAGGGGGATGATAAACGGCAAAATATTGCTAAATTCGATGATTTTTAGTACAAAACAAAATGCAAGAAAACTTGCCAAAAAATGCAATATTATGCGAAATTCTGAGATTTGAAGGCCAAATCATATATCGTGAGAAAACATGAAGTAGTATCGAAATATTAGTAAAAACGAATATATTTACGTAAAATCACACTACATGAAAAACGTGAAAAAAGTCACTATATTATCAAATTTGAGGATTTTAACTTCAAATTATAAAGCGAGGTTTCGTATCATTTAGATCCTAGAAAAGACATATTAAAATGTTGGTTCCAGTACAAATGATAAAAATCGATGTGTTTTCATTAGAATTAACTAAAATGTTCCTGATTTTCCGTTTTTATTACCAATGGAAGATGTACACGTAAAACCGCTCTACTCCGGCTGAAACGTCGATATATGCAATAAAAACAGAACATCTCCCCTTTCAATATCTTACACAGTATTTTAACGAGAAACAAATAGTTGATTGAAAATTAAGTATTTAAGGTTGATTTCTAACCAATTATGTGTTTGCATCATTTTTATCGTATATATAATAAATCAATAACAATAAACTGAAAATTCACAAAAACGTGGAAAAACTGCATAATATTGCCTAATTCCATCATATTTTGTTTAAATCACATAAAGGAAAAGGGGGATGATAAACGGCAAAATATTGCTAAATTCGATGATTTTTAGTACAAAACAAAATGCAAGAAAACTTGCCAAAAAATGCAATATTATGCGAAATTCTGAGATTTGAAGGCCAAATCATATATCGTGAGAAAACATGAAGTAGTATCGAAATATTAGTAAAAACGAATATATTTACGTAAAATCACACTACATGAAAAACGTGAAAAAAGTCACTATATTATCAAATTTGAGGATTTTAACTTCAAATTATAAAGCGAGGTTTCGTATCATTTAGATCCTAGAAAAGACATATTAAAATGTTGGTTCCAATACAAATGATAAAAATCGATGTGTTTTCATTAGAATTAACTAAAATGTTCCTGATTTTCCGTTTATATTACCAATGGAAGATGTATACGTAAAACCGCTCTAATCCAGCTGAAACGTCGATATATGCAATAAAAACAGAACTTCTCCCCTTTCAATATCTTACACAGTATTTTAACGAGAAACAAATAGTTGATTGAAAATTGAGTATTTAAGGTTCCTGATTTTCCGTTAATATTACCAATGGCAGATGCACACGTAAAACCGCTCTACTCCGGCTGAAACGTCGATATATGCAATAAAAGCAGAACTTCTCCCCTTTCAATATCTTACACAGTATTTTAACGAGAAACAAATAGTTGATTGAAAATTAAGTATTTAAGGTTAATTTCTAACCAATTATGTGTTTGCATCATTTTTATCGTATATATAATAAATCAATAACAATAAACTGAAAATTTACAGAAACGTGAAATAACGGCAAAATATTGCCTAATTCGATGATATTTTGTTTAAATCACATAGAGGAAAATGGGGATGATAAACGTCAGAATATTGCTAAATTCGATGATTTTTAGTACAAAACAAAATGCAAGAAAACTTGCTTTAAAATGCAATATTATGCGAAATTCTGAGATTTGAAGGCCAAATCAAATATCGTGAGAAAACATAAAGTAGCATCGAAATATTGGTAAAAACGAATATATTTACGTAAAATCACACTACATGAAAAACGTGAAAAAAGTCACTATATTACCAAATTTGAGTATTTTAACTTCAAATTATAAGGCAAGGTTTTGTATTACTACATCCCAGAAACGACATATTAAAATGTTGTTTCCAATACAAATGATAAAAATCGATGTGTTTTCATTAGAATTAAGTAAAATGTTCCTGATTTTCCGTTTATATTACCAATGGAAGATGCACACGTAAAACCGCTCTACTCCGGCTGAAACGTCGATATATGCAATAAAAACAGAACTTCTCCCCTTTCAATATCTTACACAGTATTTTAACGAGAAACAAATAGTTGATTGAAAATTAAGTATTTAAGGTTGATTTCTAACCAATTATGTGTTTGCATCATTTTTATCGTATATATAATAAATCAATAACAATAAACTGAAAATTCACAAAAACGTGGAAAAACTGCATAATATTGCCTAATTCCATCATATTTTGTTTAAATCACATAAAGGAAAAGGGGGATGATAAACGGCAAAATATTGCTAAATTCGATGATTTTTAGTACAAATCAAAATGCAAGAAAACTTGCCAAAAAATGCAATATTATGCGAAATTCTGAGATTTGAAGGCCAAATCATATATCGTGAGAAAACATGAAGTAGTATCGAAATATTAGTAAAAACGAATATATTTACGTAAAATCACACTACATGAAAAACGTGAAAAAAGTCACTATATTATCAAATTTGAGGATTTTAACTTCAAATTATAAAGCGAGGTTTCGTATCATTTAGATCCTAGAAAAGACATATTAAAATGTTGGTTCCAGTACAAATGATAAAAATCGATGTGTTTTCATTAGAATTAACTAAAATGTTCCTGATTTTCCGTTTTTATTACCAATGGAAGATGTACACGTAAAACCGCTCTACTCCGGCTGAAACGTCGATATATGCAATAAAAACAGAACATCTCCCCTTTCAATATCTTACACAGTATTTTAACGAGAAACAAATAGTTGATTGAAAATTAGGTATTTAAGGTTAATTTTCTAACCAATTATATGTTTGCATCATTTTTATCGTATATGTAAGGAATTAATAACAATAAACTGAAAATTCACAAAAACGTGAAAAACGGCAAAATATTGCCTAATTCGATGATATTTTGTTTAAATCACATAAGGGAAAAGGAAAAGGATAAACGTCAAAATATTGCTAAATTCGATGATTTTTAGTACAAAACAAAATGCAAGAAAATTTGCCAAAAAATGCAATATTATGCGAAATCCTGAGATTTGAAGGCCAAATCATATATCGTGAGAAAACATGAAGTAGTATCGAAATATTGGTAAAAACGAATATATTTACGTAAAATCACACTACATGAAAAACGTGAAAAAAGTCACTATATTACCAAATTTGAGTATTTTAACTTCAAATTATAAGGCGAGGTTTCGTATTACTAACATCCCAAAAAAGACATATTAAAATGTTGTTTCCAATACAAATGATAAAAATCGATGTGTTTTCATTAGAATTAACTAAAATGTTCCTGATTTTCCGTTTATATTACCAATGGAAGATGTATACGTAAAACCGCTCTAATCCAGCTGAAACGTCGATATATGAAATAAAAACAGAACTTCTCCCCTTTCAATATCTTACACAGTATTTTAACGAGAAACAAATAGTTGATTGAAAATTGAGTATTTAAGGTTCCTGATTTTCCGTTAATATTACCAATGGCAGATGCACACGTAAAACCGATCTACTCCGGCTGAAACGTCAATATATGCAATAAAAGCAGAACTTCTCCCCTTTCAATATCTTACACAGTATTTTAACGAGAAACAAATAGTTGATTGAAAATTAAGTATTTAAGGTTAATTTCTAACCAATTATGTGTTTGCATCATTTTTATCGTATATATAATAAATCAATAACAATAAACTGAAAATTTACAGAAACGTGAAATAACGGCAAAATATTGCCTAATTCGATGATATTTTGTTTAAATCACAAAGAGGAAAATGGGGATGATAAACGTCAGAATATTGCTAAATTCGATGATTTTTAGTACAAAACAAAATGCAAGAAAACTTGCTTTAAAATGCAATATTATGCGAAATTCTGAGATTTGAAGGCCAAATCAAATATCGTGAGAAAACATAAAGTAGCATCGAAATATTGGTAAAAATGAATATATTTACGTAAAATCACACTACATGAAAAACGTGAAAAAAGTCACTATATTACCAAATTTGAGTATTTTAACTTCAAATTATAAGGCAAGGTATTGTATTACTAACATCCCAGAAACGACATATTAAAATGTTGTTTCCAATACAAATGATAAAAATCGATGTGTTTTCATTAGAATTAAGTAAAATGTTCCTGATTTTCCGTTTATATTACCAATGGAAGATGCACACGTAAAACCGCTCTACTCCGGCTGAAACGTCGATATATGCAATAAAAACAGAACTTCTCCCCTTTCAATATCTTACACAGTATTTTAACGAGAAACAAATAGTTGATTGAAAATTAAGTATTTAAGGTTGATTTCTAACCAATTATGTGTTTGCATCATTTTTATCGTATATATAATAAATCAATAACAATAAACTGAAAATTCACAAAAACGTGGAAAAACTGCATAATATTGCCTAATTCCATCATATTTTGTTTAAATCACATAAAGGAAAAGGGGGATGATAAACGGCAAAATATTGCTAAATTCGATGATTTTTAGTACAAAACAAAATGCAAGAAAACTTGCCAAAAAATGCAATATTATGCGAAATTCTGAGATTTGAAGGCCAAATCATATATCGTGAGAAAACATGAAGTAGTATCGAAATATTAGTAAAAACGAATATATTTACGTAAAATCACACTACATGAAAAACGTGAAAAAAGTCACTATATTATCAAATTTGAGGATTTTAACTTCAAATTATAAAGCGAGGTTTCGTATCATTTAGATCCTAGAAAAGACATATTAAAATGTTGGTTCCAGTACAAATTATAAAAATCGATGTGTTTTCATTAGAATTAACTAAAATGTTCCTGATTTTCCGTTTATATTACCAATGGAAGATGTACACGTAAAACAGCTCTACTCCGGCTGAAACGTCGATATATGCAATAAAAACAGAACATCTCCCCTTTCAATATCTTACACAGTAATTTAACGAGAAACAAATAGTTGATTGAAAATTAGGTATTTAAGGATAATTTCTAACCAATTATATGTTTGCATCATTTTTATCGTATATATAAGGAATTAATAACAATAAACTGAAAATTCACAAAAACGTGAAAAACGGCAAAATATTGCCTAATTCGATGATATTTTGTTTAAATCACATAAGGGAAAAGGAAAAGGATAAACGTCAAAATATTGCTAAATTCGATGATTTTTAGTACAAAACAAAATGCAAGAAAACTTGCCAAAAAATGCAATATTATGCGAAATTCTGAGATTTGAAGGCCAAATCATATATCGTGAGAAAACATGAAGTAGTATCGAAATATTGGTAAAAACGAATATATTTACGTAAAATCACACTACATGAAAAACGTGAAAAAAGTCACTATATTACCAAATTTGAGTATTTTTACTTCAAATTATAAGGCGAGGTTTCGTATTACTAACATCCCAAAAAAGACATATTAAAATGTTGTTTCCAATACAAATGATAAAAATCGATGTGTTTTCATTAGAATTAACTAAAATGATCCTGATTTTCCGTTTATATTACCAATGGAAGATGTATACGTAAAACCGCTCTAATCCAGCTGAAACGTCGATATATGCAATAAAAACAGAACTTCTCCCCTTTTAATATCTTACACAGTATTTTAACGAGAAATAAATAGTTGATTGAAAATTGAGTATTTAAGGTTCCTGATTTTCCGTTAATATTACCAATGGAAGATGCACACGTAAAACCGCTCTACTCCGGCTGAAACGTCGATATATGCAATAAAAGCAGAACTTCTCCCCTTTCAATATCTTACACAGTATTTTAACGAGAAACAAATAGTTGATTGAAAATTAAGTATTTAAGGTTAATTTCTAACCAATTATGTGTTTGCATCATTTTTATCGTATATATAATAAATCAATAACAATAAACTGAAAATTTACAGAAACGTGAAATAACGGCAAAATATTGCCTAATTCGATGATATTTGGTTTAAATCACATAGAGGAAAATGGGGATGATAAACGTCAGAATATTGCTAAATTCGATGATTTTTAGTACAAAACAAAATGCAAGAAAACTTGCTTTAAAATGCAATATTATGCGAAATTCTGAGATTTGAAGGCCAAATCAAATATCGTGAGAAAACATAAAGTAGCATCGAAATATTGGTAAAAACGAATATATTTACGTAAAATCACACTACATGAAAAACGTGAAAAAAGTCACTATATTACCAAATTTGAGTATTTTAACTTCAAATTATAAGGCAAGGTTTCGTATTACTAACATCCCAGAAACGACATATTAAAATGTTGTTTCCAATACAAATGATAAAAATCGATGTGTTTTCATTAGAATTAAGTAAAATGTTCCTGATTTTCCGTTTATATTACCAATGGAAGATGCACACGTAAAACCGCTCTACTCCGGCTGAAACGTCGATATATGCAATAAAAACAGAACTTCTCCCCTTTCAATATCTTACACAGTATTTTAACGAGAAACAAATAGTTGATTGAAAATTAAGTATTTAAGGTTGATTTCTAACCAATTATGTGTTTGCATCATTTTTATCGTATATATAATAAATCAATAACAATAAACTGAAAATTCACAAAAACGTGGAAAAACTGCATATTATTGCCTAATTCCATCATATTTTGTTTAAATCACATAAAGGAAAAGGGGGATGATAAACGGCAAAATATTGCTAAATTCGATGATTTTTAGTACAAAACAAAATGCAAGAAAACTTGCTTTAAAATGCAATATTATGCGAAATTCTGAGATTTGAAGGCCAAATCATATATCGTGAGAAAACATGAAGTAGTATCGAAATATTAGTAAAAACGAATATATTTACGTAAAATCACACTACATGAAAAACGTGAAAAAAGTCACTATATTATCAAATTTGAGGATTTTAACTTCAAATTATAAAGCGAGGTTTCGTATCATTTAGATCCTAGAAAAGACATATTAAAATGTTGGTTCCAATACAAATGATAAAAATCGATGTGTTTTCATTAGAATTAACTAAAATGTTCCTGATTTTCCGTTTATATTACCAATGGAAGATGTATACGTAAAACCGCTCTAATCCAGCTGAAACGTCGATATATGCAATAAAAACAGAACTTCTCCCCTTTCAATATCTTACACAGTATTTTAACGAGAAACAAATAGTTGATTGAAAATTGAGTATTTAAGGTTCCTGATTTTCCGTTAATATTACCAATGGCAGATGCACACGTAAAACCGCTCTACTCCGGCTGAAACGTCGATATATGCAATAAAAGCAGAACTTCTCCCCTTTCAATATCTTACACAGTATTTTAACGAGAAACAAATAGTTGATTGAAAATTAAGTATTTAAGGTTAATTTCTAACCAATTATGTGTTTGCATCATTTTTATCGTATATATAATAAATCAATAACAATAAACTGAAAATTTACAGAAACGTGAAATAACGGCAAAATATTGCCTAATTCGATGATATTTTGTTTAAATCACATAGAGGAAAATGGGGATGATAAACGTCAGAATATTGCTAAATTCGATGATTTTTAGTACAAAACAAAATGCAAGAAAACTTGCTTTAAAATGCAATATTATGCGAAATTCTGAGATTTGAAGGCCAAATCAAATATCGTGAGAAAACATAAAGTAGCATCGAAATATTGGTAAAAACGAATATATTTACGTAAAATCACACTACATGAAAGACGTGAAAAAAGTCACTATATTACCAAATTTGAGTATTTTAACTTCAAATTATAAGGCAAGGTTTTGTATTACTAACATCCCAGAAACGACATATTAAAATGTTGTTTCCAATACAAATGATAAAAATCGATGTGTTTTCATTAGAATTAAGTAAAATGTTCCTGATTTTCCGTTTATATTACCAATGGAAGATGCACACGTAAAACCGCTCTACTCCGGCTGAAACGTCGATATATGCAATAAAAACAGAACTTCTCCCCTTTCAATATCTTACACAGTATTTTAACGAGAAACAAATAGTTGATTGAAAATTAAGTATTTAAGGTTGATTTCTCACCAATTATGTGTTTGCATCATTTTTATCGTATATATAATAAATCAACAACAATAAACTGAAAATTCACAAAAACGTGGAAAAACTGCATAATATTGCCTAATTCCATCATATTTTGTTTAAATCACATAATGGAAAAGGGGGATGATAAACGGCAAAATATTGCTAAATTCGATGATTTTTAGTACAAAACAAAATGCAAGAAAACTTGCCAAAAAATGCAATATTATGCGAAATTCTGAGATTTGAAGGCCAAATCATATATCGTGAGAAAACATGAAGTAGTATCGAAATATTAGTAAAAACGAATATATTTACGTAAAATCACACTACATGAAAAACGTGAAAAAAGTCACTATATTATCAAATTTGAGGATTTTAACTTCAAATTATAAAGCGAGGTTTCGTATCATTTAGATCCTAGAAAAGACATATTAAAATGTTGGTTCCAGTACAAATTATAAAAATCGATGTGTTTTCATTAGTATTAACTAAAATGTTCCTGATTTTCCGTTTATATTACCAATGGAAGATGTACACGTAAAACCGCTCTACTCCGGCTGAAACGTCGATATATGCAATAAAAACAGAACATCTCCCCTTTCAATATCTTACACAGTAATTTAACGAGAAACAAATAGTTGATTGAAAATTAGGTATTTAAGGTTAATTTCTAACCAATTATATGTTTGCATCATTTTTATCGTATATATAAGGAATTAATAACAATAAACTGAAAATTCACAAAAAAGTGAAAAACGGCAAAATATTGCCTAATTCGATGATATTTTGTTTAAATCACATAAGGGAAAAGGAAAAGGATAAACGTCAAAATATTGCTAAATTCGATGATTTTTAGTACAAAACAAAATGCAAGAAAACTTGCCAAAAAATGCAATATTATGCGAAATTCTGAGATTTGAAGGCCAAATCATATATCGTGAGAAAACATGAAGTAGTATCGAAATATTAGTAAAAACGAATATATTTACGTAAAATCACACTACATGAAAAACGTGAAAAAAGTCACTATATTATCAAATTTGAGGATTTTAACTTCAAATTATAAAGCGAGGTTTCGTATCATTTAGATCCTAGAAAAGACATATTAAAATGTTGGTTCCAGTACAAATGATAAAAATCGATGTGTTTTCATTAGAATTAACTAAAATGTTCCTGATTTTCCGTTTATATTACCAATGGAAGATGTACACGTAAAACCGCTCTACTCCGGCTGAAACGTCGATATATGCAATAAAAACAGAACATCTCCCCTTTCAATATCTTACACAGTATTTTAACGAGAAACAAATAGTTGATTGAAAATTAGGTATTTAAGGATAATTTCTAACCAATTATATGTTTGCATCATTTTTATCGTATATATAAGGAATTAATAACAATAAACTGAAAATTCACAAAAACGTGAAAAACGGCAAAATATTGCCTAATTCGATGATATTTTGTTTAAATCACATAAGGGAAAAGGAAAAGGATAAACGTCAAAATATTGCTAAATTCGATGATTTTTAGTACAAAACAAAATGCAAGAAAACTTGCCAAAAAATGCAATATTATGCGAAATTCTGAGATTTGAAGGCCAAATCATATATCGTGAGAAAACATGAAGTAGTATCGAAATATTGGTAAAAACGAATATATTTACGTAAAATCACACTACATGAAAAACGTGAAAAAAGTCACTATATTATCAAATTTAAGGATTTTAACTTCAAATTATAAAGCGAGGTTTCGTATCATTTAGATCCTAGAAAAGACATATTAAAATGTTGGTTCCAGTACAAATGATAAAAATCGATGTGTTTTCATTAGAATTAACTAAAATGTTCCTGATTTTCCGTTTATATTACCAATGGAAGATGTACACGTAAAACCGCTCTACTCCGGCTGAAACGTCGATATATGCAATAAAAACAGAACATCTCCCCTTTCAATATCTTACACAGTATTTTAACGAGAAACAAATAGTTGATTGAAAATTAGGTATTTAAGGTTAATTTCTAACCAATTATATGTTTGCATCATTTTTATCGTATATATAAGGAATTAATAACAATAAACTGAAAATTCACAAAAACGTGAAAAACGGCAAAATATTGCCTAATTCGATGATATTTTGTTTAAATCACATAAGGGAAAAGGAAAATGATAAACGTCAAAATATTGCTAAATTCGATGATTTTTAGTACAAAACAAAATGCAAGAAAACTTGCCAAAAAATGCAATATTATGCGAAATTCTGAGATTTGAAGGCCAAATCATATATCGTGAGAAAACATGAAGTAGTATCGAAATATTGGTAAAAACGAATATATTTACGTAAAATCACACTACATGAAAAACGTGAAAAAAGTCACTATATTACCAAATTTGAGTATTTTAACTTCAAATTATAAGGCGAGGTTTCGTATTACTAACATCCCAAAAAAGACATATTAAAATGTTGTTTCCAATACAAATGATAAAAATCGATGTGTTTTCATTGAATTAACTAAAATGTTCCTGATTTTCCGTTTATATTACCAATGGAAGATGTATACGTAAAACCGCTCTAATCCAGCTGAAACGTCGATATATGCAATAAAAACAGAACTTCTCCCCTTTCAATATCTTACACAGTATTTTAACGAGAAACAAATAGTTGATTGAAAATTGAGTATTTAAGGTTCCTGATTTTCCGTTAATATTACCAATGGCAGATGCACACGTAAAACCGCTCTACTCCGGCTGAAACGTCGATATATGCAATAAAAGCAGAACTTCTCCCCTTTCAATATCTTACACAGTATTTTAACGAGAAACAAGTTGATTGAAAATTAAGTATTTAAGGTTAATTTCTAACCAATTATGTGTTTGCATCATTTTTATCGTATATATAATAAATCAATAACAATAAACTGAAAATTTACAGAAACGTGAAATAACGGCAAAATATTGCCTAATTCGATGATATTTTGTTTAAATCACATAGAGGAAAATGGGGATGATAAACGTCAGAATATTGCTAAATTCGATGATTTTTAGTACAAAACAAAATGCAAGAAAACTTGCTTTAAAATGCAATATTATGCGAAATTCTGAGATTTGAAGGCCAAATCAAATATCGCGAGAAAACATAAAGTAGCATCGAAATATTGGTAAAAACGAATATATTTACGTAAAATCACACTACATGAAAAACGTGAAAAAAGTCACTATATTACCAAATTTGAGTATTTTAACTTCAAATTATAAGGCAAGGTTTTGTATTACTACATCCCAGAAACGACATATTAAAATGTTGTTTCCAATACAAATGATAAAAATCGATGTGTTTTCATTAGAATTAAGTAAAATGTTCCTGATTTTCCGTTTATATTACCAATGGAAGATGCACACGTAAAACCGCTCTACTCCGGCTGAAACGTCGATATATGCAATAAAAACAGAACTTCTCCCCTTTCAATATCTTACACAGTATTTTAACGAGAAACAAATAGTTGATTGAAAATTAAGTATTTAAGGTTGATTTCTAACCAATTATGTGTTTGCATCATTTTTATCGTATATATAATAAATCAATAACAATAAACTGAAAATTCACAAAAACGTGGAAAAACTGCATAATATTGCCTAATTCCATCATATTTTGTTTAAATCACATAAAGGAAAAGGGGGATGATAAACGGCAAAATATTGCTAAATTCGATGATTTTTAGTACAAAACAAAATGCAAGAAAACTTGCCAAAAAATGCAATATTATGCGAAATTCTGAGATTTGAAGGCCAAATCATATATCGTGAGAAAACATGAAGTAGTATCGAAATATTAGTAAAAACGAATATATTTACGTAAAATCACACTACATGAAAAACGTGAAAAAAGTCACTATATTATCAAATTTGAGGATTTTAACTTCAAATTATAAAGCGAGGTTTCGTATCATTTAGATCCTAGAAAAGACATATTAAAATGTTGGTTCCAATACAAATGATAAAAATCGATGTGTTTTCATTAGAATTAACTAAAATGTTCCTGATTTTCCGTTTATATTACCAATGGAAGATGTATACGTAAAACCGCTCTAATCCAGCTGAAACGTCGATATATGCAATAAAAACAGAACTTCTCCCCTTTCAATATCTTACACAGTATTTTAACGAGAAACAAATAGTTGATTGAAAATTGAGTATTTAAGGTTCCTGATTTTCCGTTAATATTACCAATGGCAGATGCACACGTAAAACCGCTCTACTCCGGCTGAAACGTCGATATATGCAATAAAAGCAGAACTTCTCCCCTTTCAATATCTTACACAGTATTTTAACGAGAAACAAATAGTTGATTGAAAATTAAGTATTTAAGGTTAATTTCTAACCAATTATGTGTTTGCATCATTTTTATCGTATATATAATAAATCAATAACAATAAACTGAAAATTTACAGAAACGTGAAATAACGGCAAAATATTGCCTAATTCGATGATATTTTGTTTAAATCACATAGAGGAAAATGGGGATGATAAACGTCAGAATATTGCTAAATTCGATGATTTTTAGTACAAAACAAAATGCAAGAAAACTTGCTTTAAAATGCAATATTATGCGAAATTCTGAGATTTGAAGGCCAAATCAAATATCGTGAGAAAACATAAAGTAGCATCGAAATATTGGTAAAAACGAATATATTTACGTAAAATCACACTACATGAAAAACGTGAAAAAAGTCACTATATTACCAAATTTGAGTATTTTAACTTCAAATTATAAGGCAAGGTTTTGTATTACTAACATCCCAGAAACGACATATTAAAATGTTGTTTCCAATACAAATGATAAAAATCGATGTGTTTTCATTAGAATTAAGTAAAATGTTCCTGATTTTCCGTTTATATTACCAATGGAAGATGCACACGTAAAACCGCTCTACTCCGGCTGAAACGTCGATATATGCAATAAAAACAGAACTTCTCCCCTTTCAATATCTTACACAGTATTTTAACGAGAAACAAATAGTTGATTGAAAATTAAGTATTTAAGGTTGATTTCTAACCAATTATGTGTTTGCATCATTTTTATCGTATATATAATAAATCAATAACAATAAACTGAAAATTCACAAAAACGTGGAAAAACTGCATAATATTGCCTAATTCCATCATATTTTGTTTAAATCACATAAAGGAAAAGGGGGATGATAAACGGCAAAATATTGCTAAATTCGATGATTTTTAGTACAAAACAAAATGCAAGAAAACTTGCCAAAAAATGCAATATTATGCGAAATTCTGAGATTTGAAGGCCAAATCATATATCGTGAGAAAACATGAAGTAGTATCGAAATATTAGTAAAAACGAATATATTTACGTAAAATCACACTACATGAAAAACGTGAAAAAAGTCACTATATTATCAAATTTGAGGATTTTAACTTCAAATTATAAAGCGAGGTTTCGTATCATTTAGATCCTAGAAAAGACATATTAAAATGTTGGTTCCAGTACAAATTATAAAAATCGATGTGTTTTCATTAGAATTAACTAAAATGTTCCTGATTTTCCGTTTATATTACCAATGGAAGATGTACACGTAAAACCGCTCTACTCCGGCTGAAACGTCGATATATGCAATAAAAACAGAACATCTCCCCTTTCAATATCTTACACAGTAATTTAACGAGAAACAAATAGTTGATTGAAAATTAGGTATTTAAGGTTAATTTCTAACCAATTATATGTTTGCATCATTTTTATCGTATATATAAGGAATTAATAACAATAAACTGAAAATTCACAAAAACGTGAAAAACGGCAAAATATTGCCTAATTCGATGATATTTTGTTTAAATCACATAAGGGAAAAGGAAAAGGATAAACGTCAAAATATTGCTAAATTCGATGATTTTTAGTACAAAACAAAATGCAAGAAAACTTGCCAAAAAATGCAATATTATGCGAAATTCTGAGATTTGAAGGCCAAATCATATATCGTGAGAAAACATGAAGTAGTATCGAAATATTAGTAAAAACGAATATATTTACGTAAAATCACACTACATGAAAAACGTGAAAAAAGTCACTATATTATCAAATTTGAGGATTTTAACTTCAAATTATAAAGCGAGGTTTCGTATCATTTAGATCCTAGAAAAGACATATTAAAATGTTGGTTCCAGTACAAATGATAAAAATCGATGTGTTTTCATTAGAATTAACTAAAATGTTCCTGATTTTCCGTTTATATTACCAATGGAAGATGTATACGTAAAACCGCTCTAATCCAGCTGAAACGTCGATATATGCAATAAAAACAGAACTTCTCCCCTTTCAATATCTTACACAGTATTTTAACGAGAAACAAATAGTTGATTGAAAATTGAGTATTTAAGGTTCCTGATTTTCCGTTAATATTACCAATGGCAGATGCACACGTAAAACCGCTCTACTCCGGCTGAAACGTCGATATATGCAATAAAAGCAGAACTTCTCCCCTTTCAATATCTTACACAGTATTTTAACGAGAAACAAGTTGATTGAAAATTAAGTATTTAAGGTTAATTTCTAACCAATTATGTGTTTGCATCATTTTTATCGTATATATAATAAATCAATAACAATAAACTGAAAATTTACAGAAACGTGAAATAACGGCAAAATATTGCCTAATTCGATGATATTTTGTTTAAATCACATAGAGGAAAATGGGGATGATAAACGTCAGAATATTGCTAAATTCGATGATTTTTAGTACAAAACAAAATGCAAGAAAACTTGCTTTAAAATGCAATATTATGCGAAATTCTGAGATTTGAAGGCCAAATCAAATATCGCGAGAAAACATAAAGTAGCATCGAAATATTGGTAAAAACGAATATATTTACGTAAAATCACACTACATGAAAAACGTGAAAAAAGTCACTATATTACCAAATTTGAGTATTTTAACTTCAAATTATAAGGCAAGGTTTTGTATTACTACATCCCAGAAACGACATATTAAAATGTTGTTTCCAATACAAATGATAAAAATCGATGTGTTTTCATTAGAATTAAGTAAAATGTTCCTGATTTTCCGTTTATATTACCAATGGAAGATGCACACGTAAAACCGCTCTACTCCGGCTGAAACGTCGATATATGCAATAAAAACAGAACTTCTCCCCTTTCAATATCTTACACAGTATTTTAACGAGAAACAAATAGTTGATTGAAAATTAAGTATTTAAGGTTGATTTCTAACCAATTATGTGTTTGCATCATTTTTATCGTATATATAATAAATCAATAACAATAAACTGAAAATTCACAAAAACGTGGAAAAACTGCATAATATTGCCTAATTCCATCATATTTTGTTTAAATCACATAAAGGAAAAGGGGGATGATAAACGGCAAAATATTGCTAAATTCGATGATTTTTAGTACAAAACAAAATGCAAGAAAACTTGCCAAAAAATGCAATATTATGCGAAATTCTGAGATTTGAAGGCCAAATCATATATCGTGAGAAAACATGAAGTAGTATCGAAATATTAGTAAAAACGAATATATTTACGTAAAATCACACTACATGAAAAACGTGAAAAAAGTCACTATATTATCAAATTTGAGGATTTTAACTTCAAATTATAAAGCGAGGTTTCGTATCATTTAGATCCTAGAAAAGACATATTAAAATGTTGGTTCCAATACAAATGATAAAAATCGATGTGTTTTCATTAGAATTAACTAAAATGTTCCTGATTTTCCGTTTATATTACCAATGGAAGATGTATACGTAAAACCGCTCTAATCCAGCTGAAACGTCGATATATGCAATAAAAACAGAACTTCTCCCCTTTCAATATCTTACACAGTATTTTAACGAGAAACAAATAGTTGATTGAAAATTGAGTATTTAAGGTTCCTGATTTTCCGTTAATATTACCAATGGCAGATGCACACGTAAAACCGCTCTACTCCGGCTGAAACGTCGATATATGCAATAAAAGCAGAACTTCTCCCCTTTCAATATCTTACACAGTATTTTAACGAGAAACAAATAGTTGATTGAAAATTAAGTATTTAAGGTTAATTTCTAACCAATTATGTGTTTGCATCATTTTTATCGTATATATAATAAATCAATAACAATAAACTGAAAATTTACAGAAACGTGAAATAACGGCAAAATATTGCCTAATTCGATGATATTTTGTTTAAATCACATAGAGGAAAATGGGGATGATAAACGTCAGAATATTGCTAAATTCGATGATTTTTAGTACAAAACAAAATGCAAGAAAACTTGCTTTAAAATGCAATATTATGCGAAATTCTGAGATTTGAAGGCCAAATCAAATATCGTGAGAAAACATAAAGTAGCATCGAAATATTGGTAAAAACGAATATATTTACGTAAAATCACACTACATGAAAAACGTGAAAAAAGTCACTATATTACCAAATTTGAGTATTTTAACTTCAAATTATAAGGCAAGGTTTTGTATTACTAACATCCCAGAAACGACATATTAAAATGTTGTTTCCAATACAAATGATAAAAATCGATGTGTTTTCATTAGAATTAAGTAAAATGTTCCTGATTTTCCGTTTATATTACCAATGGAAGATGCACACGTAAAACCGCTCTACTCCGGCTGAAACGTCGATATATGCAATAAAAACAGAACTTCTCCCCTTTCAATATCTTACACAGTATTTTAACGAGAAACAAATAGTTGATTGAAAATTAAGTATTTAAGGTTGATTTCTAACCAATTATGTGTTTGCATCATTTTTATCGTATATATAATAAATCAATAACAATAAACTGAAAATTCACAAAAACGTGGAAAAACTGCATAATATTGCCTAATTCCATCATATTTTGTTTAAATCACATAAAGGAAAAGGGGGATGATAAACGGCAAAATATTGCTAAATTCGATGATTTTTAGTACAAAACAAAATGCAAGAAAACTTGCCAAAAAATGCAATATTATGCGAAATTCTGAGATTTGAAGGCCAAATCATATATCGTGAGAAAACATGAAGTAGTATCGAAATATTAGTAAAAACGAATATATTTACGTAAAATCACACTACATGAAAAACGTGAAAAAAGTCACTATATTATCAAATTTGAGGATTTTAACTTCAAATTATAAAGCGAGGTTTCGTATCATTTAGATCCTAGAAAAGACATATTAAAATGTTGGTTCCAGTACAAATGATAAAAATCGATGTGTTTTCATTAGAATTAACTAAAATGTTCCTGATTTTCCGTTTATATTACCAATGGAAGATGTACACGTAAAACCGCTCTACTCCGGCTGAAACGTCGATATATGCAATAAAAACAGAACATCTCCCCTTTCAATATCTTACACAGTATTTTAACGAGAAACAAATAGTTGATTGAAAATTAGGTATTTAAGGTTAATTTCTAACCAATTATATGTTTGCATCATTTTTATCGTATATATAAGGAATTAATAACAATAAACTGAAAATTCACAAAAACGTGAAAAACGGCAAAATATTGCCTAATTCGATGATATTTTGTTTAAATCACATAAGGGAAAAGGAAAAGGATAAACGTCAAAATATTGCTAAATTCGATGATTTTTAGTACAAAACAAAATGCAAGAAAACTTGCCAAAAAATGCAATATTATGCGAAATTCTGAGATTTGAAGGCCAAATCATATATCGTGAGAAAACATGAAGTAGTATCGAAATATTAGTAAAAACGAATATATTTACGTAAAATCACACTACATGAAAAACGTGAAAAAAGTCACTATATTATCAAATTTGAGGATTTTAACTTCAAATTATAAAGCGAGGTTTCGTATCATTTAGATCCTAGAAAAGACATATTAAAATGTTGGTTCCAGTACAAATGATAAAAATCGATGTGTTTTCATTAGAATTAACTAAAATGTTCCTGATTTTCCGTTTATATTACCAATGGAAGATGTACACGTAAAACCGCTCTACTCCGGCTGAAACGTCGATATATGCAATAAAAACAGAACATCTCCCCTTTCAATATCTTACACAGTATTTTAACGAGAAACAAATAGTTGATTGAAAATTAGGTATTTAAGGTTAATTTCTAACCAATTATATGTTTGCATCATTTTTATCGTATATATAAGGAATTAATAACAATAAACTGAAAATTCACAAAAACGTGAAAAACGGCAAAATATTGCCTAATTCGATGATATTTTGTTTAAATCACATAAGGGAAAAGGAAAAGGATAAACGTCAAAATATTGCTAAATTCGATGATTTTTAGTACAAAACAAAATGCAAGAAAACTTGCCAAAAAATGCAATATTATGCGAAATTCTGAGATTTGAAGGCCAAATCATATATCGTGAGAAAACATGAAGTAGTATCGAAATATTAGTAAAAACGAATATATTTACGTAAAATCACACTACATGAAAAACGTGAAAAAAGTCACTATATTATCAAATTTGAGGATTTTAACTTCAAATTATAAAGCGAGGTTTCGTATCATTTAGATCCTAGAAAAGACATATTAAAATGTTGGTTCCAGTACAAATGATAAAAATCGATGTGTTTTCATTAGAATTAACTAAAATGTTCCTGATTTTCCGTTTATATTACCAATGGAAGATGTACACGTAAAACCGCTCTACTCCGGCTGAAACGTCGATATATGCAATAAAAACAGAACATCTCCCCTTTCAATATCTTACACAGTATTTTAACGAGAAACAAATAGTTGATTGAAAATTAGGTATTTAAGGATAATTTCTAACCAATTATATGTTTGCATCATTTTTATCGTATATATAAGGAATTAATAACAATAAACTGAAAATTCACAAAAACGTGAAAAACGGCAAAATATTGCCTAATTCGATGATATTTTGTTTAAATCACATAAGGGAAAAGGAAAAGGATAAACGTCAAAATATTGCTAAATTCGATGATTTTTAGTACAAAACAAAATGCAAGAAAACTTGCCAAAAAATGCAATATTATGCGAAATTCTGAGATTTGAAGGCCAAATCATATATCGTGAGAAAACATGAAGTAGTATCGAAATATTGGTAAAAACGAATATATTTACGTAAAATCACACTACATGAAAAACGTGAAAAAAGTCACTATATTATCAAATTTGAGGATTTTAACTTCAAATTATAAAGCGAGGTTTCGTATCATTTAGATCCTAGAAAAGACATAATAAAATGTTGGTTCCAGTACAAATGATAAAAATCGATGTGTTTTCATTAGAATTAACTAAAATGTTCCTGATTTTCCGTTTATATTACCAATGGAAGATGTACACGTAAAACCGCTCTACTCCGGCTGAAACGTCGATATATGCAATAAAAACAGAACATCTCCCCTTTCAATATCTTACACAGTATTTTAACGAGAAACAAATAGTTGATTGAAAATTAGGTATTTAAGGTTAATTTCTAACCAATTATATGTTTGCATCATTTTTATCGTATATATAAGGAATTAATAACAATAAACTGAAAATTCACAAAAACGTGAAAAACGGCAAAATATTGCCTAATTCGATGATATTTTGTTTAAATCACATAAGGGAAAAGGAAAATGATAAACGTCAAAATATTGCTAAATTCGATGATTTTTAGTACAAAACAAAATGCAAGAAAACTTGCCAAAAAATGCAATATTATGCGAAATTCTGAGATTTGAAGGCCAAATCATATATCGTGAGAAAACATGAAGTAGTATCGAAATATTGGTAAAAACGAATATATTTACGTAAAATCACACTACATGAAAAACGTGAAAAAAGTCACTATATTACCAAATTTGAGTATTTTAACTTCAAATTATAAGGCGAGGTTTCGTATTACTAACATCCCAAAAAAGACATATTAAAATGTTGTTTCCAATACAAATGATAAAAATCGATGTGTTTTCATTGAATTAACTAAAATGTTCCTGATTTTCCGTTTATATTACCAATGGAAGATGTATACGTAAAACCGCTCTAATCCAGCTGAAACGTCGATATATGCAATAAAAACAGAACTTCTCCCCTTTCAATATCTTACACAGTATTTTAACGAGAAACAAATAGTTGATTGAAAATTGAGTATTTAAGGTTCCTGATTTTCCGTTAATATTACCAATGGCAGATGCACACGTAAAACCGCTCTACTCCGGCTGAAACGTCGATATATGCAATAAAAGCAGAACTTCTCCCCTTTCAATATCTTACACAGTATTTTAACGAGAAACAAGTTGATTGAAAATTAAGTATTTAAGGTTAATTTCTAACCAATTATGTGTTTGCATCATTTTTATCGTATATATAATAAATCAATAACAATAAACTGAAAATTTACAGAAACGTGAAATAACGGCAAAATATTGCCTAATTCGATGATATTTTGTTTAAATCACATAGAGGAAAATGGGGATGATAAACGTCAGAATATTGCTAAATTCGATGATTTTTAGTACAAAACAAAATGCAAGAAAACTTGCTTTAAAATGCAATATTATGCGAAATTCTGAGATTTGAAGGCCAAATCAAATATCGCGAGAAAACATAAAGTAGCATCGAAATATTGGTAAAAACGAATATATTTACGTAAAATCACACTACATGAAAAACGTGAAAAAAGTCACTATATTACCAAATTTGAGTATTTTAACTTCAAATTATAAGGCAAGGTTTTGTATTACTACATCCCAGAAACGACATATTAAAATGTTGTTTCCAATACAAATGATAAAAATCGATGTGTTTTCATTAGAATTAAGTAAAATGTTCCTGATTTTCCGTTTATATTACCAATGGAAGATGCACACGTAAAACCGCTCTACTCCGGCTGAAACGTCGATATATGCAATAAAAACAGAACTTCTCCCCTTTCAATATCTTACACAGTATTTTAACGAGAAACAAATAGTTGATTGAAAATTAAGTATTTAAGGTTGATTTCTAACCAATTATGTGTTTGCATCATTTTTATCGTATATATAATAAATCAATAACAATAAACTGAAAATTCACAAAAACGTGGAAAAACTGCATAATATTGCCTAATTCCATCATATTTTGTTTAAATCACATAAAGGAAAAGGGGGATGATAAACGGCAAAATATTGCTAAATTCGATGATTTTTAGTACAAAACAAAATGCAAGAAAACTTGCCAAAAAATGCAATATTATGCGAAATTCTGAGATTTGAAGGCCAAATCATATATCGTGAGAAAACATGAAGTAGTATCGAAATATTAGTAAAAACGAATATATTTACGTAAAATCACACTACATGAAAAACGTGAAAAAAGTCACTATATTATCAAATTTGAGGATTTTAACTTCAAATTATAAAGCGAGGTTTCGTATCATTTAGATCCTAGAAAAGACATATTAAAATGTTGGTTCCAATACAAATGATAAAAATCGATGTGTTTTCATTAGAATTAACTAAAATGTTCCTGATTTTCCGTTTATATTACCAATGGAAGATGTATACGTAAAACCGCTCTAATCCAGCTGAAACGTCGATATATGCAATAAAAACAGAACTTCTCCCCTTTCAATATCTTACACAGTATTTTAACGAGAAACAAATAGTTGATTGAAAATTGAGTATTTAAGGTTCCTGATTTTCCGTTAATATTACCAATGGCAGATGCACACGTAAAACCGCTCTACTCCGGCTGAAACGTCGATATATGCAATAAAAGCAGAACTTCTCCCCTTTCAATATCTTACACAGTATTTTAACGAGAAACAAATAGTTGATTGAAAATTAAGTATTTAAGGTTAATTTCTAACCAATTATGTGTTTGCATCATTTTTATCGTATATATAATAAATCAATAACAATAAACTGAAAATTTACAGAAACGTGAAATAACGGCAAAATATTGCCTAATTCGATGATATTTTGTTTAAATCACATAGAGGAAAATGGGGATGATAAACGTCAGAATATTGCTAAATTCGATGATTTTTAGTACAAAACAAAATGCAAGAAAACTTGCTTTAAAATGCAATATTATGCGAAATTCTGAGATTTGAAGGCCAAATCAAATATCGTGAGAAAACATAAAGTAGCATCGAAATATTGGTAAAAACGAATATATTTACGTAAAATCACACTACATGAAAAACGTGAAAAAAGTCACTATATTACCAAATTTGAGTATTTTAACTTCAAATTATAAGGCAAGGTTTTGTATTACTAACATCCCAGAAACGACATATTAAAATGTTGTTTCCAATACAAATGATAAAAATCGATGTGTTTTCATTAGAATTAAGTAAAATGTTCCTGATTTTCCGTTTATATTACCAATGGAAGATGCACACGTAAAACCGCTCTACTCCGGCTAAAACGTCGATATATGCAATAAAAACAGAACTTCTCCCCTTTCAATATCTTACACAGTATTTTAACGAGAAACAAATAGTTGATTGAAAATTAAGTATTTAAGGTTGATTTCTAACCAATTATGTGTTTGCATCATTTTTATCGTATATATAATAAATCAATAACAATAAACTGAAAATTCACAAAAACGTGGAAAAACTGCATAATATTGCCTAATTCCATCATATTTTGTTTAAATCACATAAAGGAAAAGGGGGATGATAAACGGCAAAATATTGCTAAATTCGATGATTTTTAGTACAAAACAAAATGCAAGAAAACTTGCCAAAAAATGCAATATTATGCGAAATTCTGAGATTTGAAGGCCAAATCATATATCGTGAGAAAACATGAAGTAGTATCGAAATATTAGTAAAAACGAATATATTTACGTAAAATCACACTACATGAAAAACGTGAAAAAAGTCACTATATTATCAAATTTGAGGATTTTAACTTCAAATTATAAAGCGAGGTTTCGTATCATTTAGATCCTAGAAAAGACATATTAAAATGTTGGTTCCAGTACAAATTATAAAAATCGATGTGTTTTCATTAGAATTAACTAAAATGTTCCTGATTTTCCGTTTATATTACCAATGGAAGATGTACACGTAAAACCGCTCTACTCCGGCTGAAACGTCGATATATGCAATAAAAACAGAACATCTCCCCTTTCAATATCTTACACAGTAATTTAACGAGAAACAAATAGTTGATTGAAAATTAGGTATTTAAGGTTAATTTCTAACCAATTATATGTTTGCATCATTTTTATCGTATATATAAGGAATTAATAACAATAAACTGAAAATTCACAAAAACGTGAAAAACGGCAAAATATTGCCTAATTCGATGATATTTTGTTTAAATCACATAAGGGAAAAGGAAAAGGATAAACGTCAAAATATTGCTAAATTCGATGATTTTTAGTACAAAACAAAATGCAAGAAAACTTGCCAAAAAATGCAATATTATGCGAAATTCTGAGATTTGAAGGCCAAATCATATATCGTGAGAAAACATGAAGTAGTATCGAAATATTAGTAAAAACGAATATATTTACGTAAAATCACACTACATGAAAAACGTGAAAAAAGTCACTATATTATCAAATTTGAGGATTTTAACTTCAAATTATAAAGCGAGGTTTCGTATCATTTAGATCCTAGAAAAGACATATTAAAATGTTGGTTCCAGTACAAATGATAAAAATCGATGTGTTTTCATTAGAATTAACTAAAATGTTCCTGATTTTCCGTTTATATTACCAATGGAAGATGTACACGTAAAACCGCTCTACTCCGGCTGAAACGTCGATATATGCAATAAAAACAGAACATCTCCCCTTTCAATATCTTACACAGTATTTTAACGAGAAACAAATAGTTGATTGAAAATTAGGTATTTAAGGTTAATTTCTAACCAATTATATGTTTGCATCATTTTTATCGTATATATAAGGAATTAATAACAATAAACTGAAAATTCACAAAAACGTGAAAAACGGCAAAATATTGCCTAATTCGATGATATTTTGTTTAAATCACATAAGGGAAAAGGAAAAGGATAAACGTCAAAATATTGCTAAATTCGATGATTTTTAGTACAAAACAAAATGCAAGAAAACTTGCCAAAAAATGCAATATTATGCGAAATTCTGAGATTTGAAGGCCAAATCATATATCGTGAGAAAACATGAAGTAGTATCGAAATATTAGTAAAAACGAATATATTTACGTAAAATCACACTACATGAAAAACGTGAAAAAAGTCACTATATTATCAAATTTGAGGATTTTAACTTCAAATTATAAAGCGAGGTTTCGTATCATTTAGATCCTAGAAAAGACATATTAAAATGTTGGTTCCAGTACAAATGATAAAAATCGATGTGTTTTCATTAGAATTAACTAAAATGTTCCTGATTTTCCGTTTATATTACCAATGGAAGATGTATACGTAAAACCGCTCTAATCCAGCTGAAACGTCGATATATGCAATAAAAACAGAACTTCTCCCCTTTCAATATCTTACACAGTATTTTAACGAGAAACAAATAGTTGATTGAAAATTGAGTATTTAAGGTTCCTGATTTTCCGTTAATATTACCAATGGCAGATGCACACGTAAAACCGCTCTACTCCGGCTGAAACGTCGATATATGCAATAAAAGCAGAACTTCTCCCCTTTCAATATCTTACACAGTATTTTAACGAGAAACAAATAGTTGATTGAAAATTAAGTATTTAAGGTTAATTTCTAACCAATTATGTGTTTGCATCATTTTTATCGTATATATAATAAATCAATAACAATAAACTGAAAATTTACAGAAACGTGAAATAACGGCAAAATATTGCCTAATTCGATGATATTTTGTTTAAATCACATAGAGGAAAATGGGGATGATAAACGTCAGAATATTGCTAAATTCGATGATTTTTAGTACAAAACAAAATGCAAGAAAACTTGCTTTAAAATGCAATATTATGCGAAATTCTGAGATTTGAAGGCCAAATCAAATATCGTGAGAAAACATAAAGTAGCATCGAAATATTGGTAAAAACGAATATATTTACGTAAAATCACACTACATGAAAAACGTGAAAAAAGTCACTATATTACCAAATTTGAGTATTTTAACTTCAAATTATAAGGCAAGGTTTTGTATTACTAACATCCCAGAAACGACATATTAAAATGTTGTTTCCAATACAAATGATAAAAATCGATGTGTTTTCATTAGAATTAAGTAAAATGTTCCTGATTTTCCGTTTATATTACCAATGGAAGATGCACACGTAAAACCGCTCTACTCCGGCTGAAACGTCGATATATGCAATAAAAACAGAACTTCTCCCCTTTCAATATCTTACACAGTATTTTAACGAGAAACAAATAGTTGATTGAAAATTAAGTATTTAAGGTTGATTTCTAACCAATTATGTGTTTGCATCATTTTTATCGTATATATAATAAATCAATAACAATAAACTGAAAATTCACAAAAACGTGGAAAAACTGCATAATATTGCCTAATTCCATCATATTTTGTTTAAATCACATAAAGGAAAAGGGGGATGATAAACGGCAAAATATTGCTAAATTCGATGATTTTTAGTACAAAACAAAATGCAAGAAAACTTGCCAAAAAATGCAATATTATGCGAAATTCTGAGATTTGAAGGCCAAATCATATATCGTGAGAAAACATGAAGTAGTATCGAAATATTAGTAAAAACGAATATATTTACGTAAAATCACACTACATGAAAAACGTGAAAAAAGTCACTATATTATCAAATTTGAGGATTTTAACTTCAAATTATAAAGCGAGGTTTCGTATCATTTAGATCCTAGAAAAGACATATTAAAATGTTGGTTCCAGTACAAATTATAAAAATCGATGTGTTTTCATTAGAATTAACTAAAATGTTCCTGATTTTCCGTTTATATTACCAATGGAAGATGTACACGTAAAACCGCTCTACTCCGGCTGAAACGTCGATATATGCAATAAAAACAGAACATCTCCCCTTTCAATATCTTACACAGTAATTTAACGAGAAACAAATAGTTGATTGAAAATTAGGTATTTAAGGTTAATTTCTAACCAATTATATGTTTGCATCATTTTTATCGTATATATAAGGAATTAATAACAATAAACTGAAAATTCACAAAAACGTGAAGAACGGCAAAATATTGCCTAATTCGATGATATTTTGTTTAAATCACATAAGGGAAAAGGAAAAGGATAAACGTCAAAATATTGCTAAATTCGATGATTTTTAGTACAAAACAAAATGCAAGAAAACTTGCCAAAAAATGCAATATTATGCGAAATTCTGAGATTTGAAGGCCAAATCATATATCGTGAGAAAACATGAAGTAGTATCGAAATATTAGTAAAAACGAATATATTTACGTAAAATCACACTACATGAAAAACGTGAAAAAAGTCACTATATTATCAAATTTGAGGATTTTAACTTCAAATTATAAAGCGAGGTTTCGTATCATTTAGATCCTAGAAAAGACATATTAAAATGTTGGTTCCAGTACAAATGATAAAAATCGATGTGTTTTCATTAGAATTAACTAAAATGTTCCTGATTTTCCGTTTATATTACCAATGGAAGATGTACACGTAAAACCGCTCTACTCCGGCTGAAACGTCGATATATGCAATAAAAACAGAACATCTCCCCTTTCAATATCTTACACAGTATTTTAACGAGAAACAAATAGTTGATTGAAAATTAGGTATTTAAGGTTAATTTCTAACCAATTATATGTTTGCATCATTTTTATCGTATATATAAGGAATTAATAACAATAAACTGAAAATTCACAAAAACGTGAAAAACGGCAAAATATTGCCTAATTCGATGATATTTTGTTTAAATCACATAAGGGAAAAGGAAAAGGATAAACGTCAAAATATTGCTAAATTCGATGATTTTTAGTACAAAACAAAATGCAAGAAAACTTGCCAAAAAATGCAATATTATGCGAAATTCTGAGATTTGAAGGCCAAATCATATATCGTGAGAAAACATGAAGTAGTATCGAAATATTGGTAGAAACGAATATATTTACGTAAATCACACTACATGAAAAACGTGAAAAAAGTCACTATATTACCAAATTTGAGTATTTTAACTTCAAATTATAAGGCGAGGTTTCGTATTACTAACATCCCAAAAAAGACATATTAAAATGTTGTTTCCAATACAAATGATAAAAATCGATGTGTTTTCATTAGAATTAACTAAAATGTTCCTGATTTTCCGTTTATATTACCAATGGAAGATGTATACGTAAAACCGCTCTAATCCAGCTGAAACGTCGATATATGCAATAAAAACAGAACTTCTCCCCTTTCAATATCTTACACAGTATTTTAACGAGAAACAAATAGTTGATTGAAAATTGAGTATTTAAGGTTCCTGATTTTCCGTTAATATTATCAATGGCAGATGCACACGTAAAACCGCTCTACTCCGGCTGAAACGTCGATATATGCAATAAAAGCAGAACTTCTCCCCTTTCAATATCTTACACAGTATTTTAACGAGAAACAAATAGTTGATTGAAAATTAAGTATTTAAGGTTAATTTCTAACCAATTATGTGTTTGCATCATTTTTATCGTATATATAATAAATCAATAACAATAAACTGAAAATTTACAGAAACGTGAAATAACGGCAAAATATTGCCTAATTCGATGATATTTTGTTTAAATCACATAGAGGAAAATGGGGATGATAAACGTCAGAATATTGCTAAATTCGATGATTTTTAGTACAAAACAAAATGCAAGAAAACTTGCTTTAAAATGCAATATTATGCGAAATTCTGAGATTTGAAGGCCAAATCAAATATCGTGAGAAAACATAAAGTAGCATCGAAATATTGGTAAAAACGAATATATTTACGTAAAATCACACTACATGAAAAACGTGAAAAAAGTCACTATATTACCAAATTTGAGTATTTTAACTTCAAATTATAAGGCAAGGTTTCGTATTACTAACATCCCAGAAACGACATATTAAAATGTTGTTTCCAATACAAATGATAAAAATCGATGTGTTTTCATTAGAATTAAGTAAAATGTTCCTGATTTTCCGTTTATATTACCAATGGAAGATGCACACGTAAAACCGCTCTACTCCGGCTGAAACGTCGATATATGCAATAAAAACAGAACTTCTCCCCTTTCAATATCTTACACAGTATTTTAACGAGAAACAAATAGTTGATTGAAAATTAAGTATTTAAGGTTGATTTCTAACCAATTATGTGTTTGCATCATTTTTATCGTATATATAATAAATCAATAACAATAAACTGAAAATTCACAAAAACGTGGAAAAACTGCATAATATTGCCTAATTCCATCATATTTTGTTTAAATCACATAAAGGAAAAGGGGGATGATAAACGGCAAAATATTGCTAAATTCGATGATTTTTAGTACAAAACAAAATGCAAGAAAAATTGCCAAAAAATGCAATATTATGCGAAATTCTGAGATTTGAAGGCCAAATCATATATCGTCAGGAAACATGAAGTAGTATCGAAATATTGGTAAAAACGAATATATTTACGTAAAATCACACTACATGAAAAACGTGAAAAAAGTCACTATATTACTAAATTTGAGTATTTTAACTTCAAATTATAAGGCGAGGTTTCGTATTACTAACATCCCAAAAAAGACATATTAAAATGTTGTTTCCAATACAAATGATAAAAATCGATGTGTTTTCATTAGAATTAACTAAAATGTTCCTGATTTTCCGTTTATATTACCAATGGAAGATGTATACGTAAAACCGCTCTAATCCAGCTGAAACGTCGATATATTCAATAAAAACAGAACTTCTCCCCTTTCAATATCTTACACAGTATTTTAACGAGAAACAAATAGTTGATTGAGAATTGAGTATTTAAGGTTCCTGATTTTCCGTTAATATTACCAATGGCAGATGCACACGTAAAACCGCTCTACTCCGGCTGAAACGTCGATATATGCAATAAAAGCAGAACTTCTCCCCTTTCAATATCTTACACAGTATTTTAACGAGAAACAAATAGTTGATTGAAAATTAAGTATTTAAGGTTAATTTCTAACCAATTATGTGTTTGCATCATTTTTATCGTATATATAATAAATCAATAACAATAAACTGAAAATTTACAGAAACGTGAAATAACGGGAAAATATTGCCTAATTCGATGATATTTTGTTTAAATCACATAGAGGAAAATGGGGATGATAAACGTCAGAATATTGCTAAATTCGATGATTTTTAGTACAAAACAAAATGCAAGAAAACTTGCTTTAAAATGCAATATTAAGCGAAATTCTGAGATTTGAAGGCCAAATCAAATATCGTGAGAAAACATAAAGTAGCATCGAAATATTGGTAAAAACGAATATATTTACGTAAAATCACACTACATGAAAAACGTGAAAAAAGTCACTATATTACCAAATTTGAGTATTTTAACTTCAAATTATAAGGCAAGGTTTCGTATTACTAACATCCCAGAAGCGACATATTAAAATGTTGTTTCCAATACAAATGATAAAAATCGATGTGTTTTCATTAGAATTAAGTAAAATGTTCCTGATTTTCCGTTTATATTACCAATGGAAGATGCACACGTAAAACCGCTCTACTCCGGCTGAAACGTCGATATATGCAATAAAAACAGAACTTCTCCCCTTTCAATATCTTACACAGTATTTTAACGAGAAACAAATAGTTGATTGAAAATTAAGTATTTAAGGTTGATTTCTAACCAATTATGTGTTTGCCTCATTTTTATCGTATATATAATAAATCAATAACAATAAACTGAAAATTCACAAAAACGTGGAAAAACTGCATAATATTGCCTAATTCCATCATATTTTGTTTAAATCACATAAAGGAAAAGGGGGATGATAAACGGCAAAATATTGCTAAATTCGATGATTTTTAGTACAAAACAAAATGCAAGAAAACTTGCCAAAAAATGCAATATTATGCGAAATTCTGAGATTTGAAGGCCAAATCATATATCGTGAGAAAACATGAAGTAGTATCGAAATATTAGTAAAAACGAATATATTTACGTAAAATCGTACTATATGAAAAACGTGAAAAAAGTCACTATATTATCAAATTTGAGGATTTTAACTTCAAATTATAAAGCGAGGTTTCGTATCATTTAGATCCTAGAAAAGACATATTAAAATGTTGGTTCCAGTACAAATGATAAAAATCGATGTGTTTTCATAAGAATTAACTAAAATGTTCCTGATTTTCCGTTTATATTACCAATGGAAGATGTACACGTAAAACCGCTCTACTCCGGCTGAAACGTCGATATATGCAATAAAAACAGAACATCTCCCCTTTCAATATCTTACACAGTATTTTAACGAGAAACAAATAGTTGATTGAAAATTAGGTATTTAAGGTTAATTTCTAACCAATTATATGTTTGCATCATTTTTATCGTATATATAAGGAATTAATAACAATAAACTGAAAATTCACAAAAACGTGAAAAACGGCAAAATATTGCCTAATTCGATGATATTTTGTTTAAATCACATAAGGGAAAAGGAAAAGGATAAACGTCAAAATATTGCTAAATTCGATGATTTTTAGTACAAAACAAAATGCAAGAAAACTTGCCAAAAAATGCAATATTATGCGAAATTCTGAGATTTGAAGGCCAAATCATATATCGTGAGAAAACATTGAAGTAGTATCGAAATATTGGTAAAAACGAATATATTTACGTAAAATCACACTACATGAAAAACGTGAAAAAAGTCACTATATTACCAAATTTGAGTATTTTAACTTCAAATTATAAGGCAAGGTTTCGTATTACTAACATCCCAGAAACGACATATTAAAATGTTGTTTCCAATACAAATGATAAAAATCGATGTGTTTTCATTAGAATTAAGTAAAATGTTCCTGATTTTCCGTTTATATTACCAATGGAAGATGCACACGTAAAACCGCTCTACTCCGGCTGAAACGTCGATATATGCAATAAAAACAGAACTTCTCCCCTTTCAATATCTTACACAGTATTTTAACGAGAAACAAATAGTTGATTGAAAATTAAGTATTTAAGGTTGATTTCTAACCAATTATGTGTTTGCATCATTTTTATCGTATATATAATAAATCAATAACAATAAACTGAAAATTCACAAAAACGTGGAAAAACTGCATAATATTGCCTAATTCCATCATATTTTGTTTAAATCACATAAAGGAAAAGGGGGATGATAAACGGCAAAATATTGCTAAATTCGATGATTTTTAGTACAAAACAAAATGCAAGAAAAATTGCCAAAAAATGCAATATTATGCGAAATTCTGAGATTTGAAGGCCAAATCATATATCGTCAGGAAACATGAAGTAGTATCGAAATATTGGTAAAAACGAATATATTTACGTAAAATCACACTACATGAAAAACGTGAAAAAAGTCACTATATTACTAAATTTGAGTATTTTAACTTCAAATTATAAGGCGAGGTTTCGTATTACTAACATCCCAAAAAAGACATATTAAAATGTTGTTTCCAATACAAATGATAAAAATCGATGTGTTTTCATTAGAATTAACTAAAATGTTCCTGATTTTCCGTTTATATTACCAATGGAAGATGTATACGTAAAACCGCTCTAATCCAGCTGAAACGTCGATATATTCAATAAAAACAGAACTTCTCCCCTTTCAATATCTTACACAGTATTTTAACGAGAAACAAATAGTTGATTGAGAATTGAGTATTTAAGGTTCCTGATTTTCCGTTAATATTACCAATGGCAGATGCACACGTAAAACCGCTCTACTCCGGCTGAAACGTCGATATATGCAATAAAAGCAGAACTTCTCCCCTTTCAATATCTTACACAGTATTTTAACGAGAAACAAATAGTTGATTGAAAATTAAGTATTTAAGGTTAATTTCTAACCAATTATGTGTTTGCATCATTTTTATCGTATATATAATAAATCAATAACAATAAACTGAAAATTTACAGAAACGTGAAATAACGGGAAAATATTGCCTAATTCGATGATATTTTGTTTAAATCACATAGAGGAAAATGGGGATGATAAACGTCAGAATATTGCTAAATTCGATGATTTTTAGTACAAAACAAAATGCAAGAAAACTTGCTTTAAAATGCAATATTAAGCGAAATTCTGAGATTTGAAGGCCAAATCAAATATCGTGAGAAAACATAAAGTAGCATCGAAATATTGGTAAAAACGAATATATTTACGTAAAATCACACTACATGAAAAACGTGAAAAAAGTCACTATATTACCAAATTTGAGTATTTTAACTTCAAATTATAAGGCAAGGTTTCGTATTACTAACATCCCAGAAGCGACATATTAAAATGTTGTTTCCAATACAAATGATAAAAATCGATGTGTTTTCATTAGAATTAAGTAAAATGTTCCTGATTTTCCGTTTATATTACCAATGGAAGATGCACACGTAAAACCGCTCTACTCCGGCTGAAACGTCGATATATGCAATAAAAACAGAACTTCTCCCCTTTCAATATCTTACACAGTATTTTAACGAGAAACAAATAGTTGATTGAAAATTAAGTATTTAAGGTTGATTTCTAACCAATTATGTGTTTGCCTCATTTTTATCGTATATATAATAAATCAATAACAATAAACTGAAAATTCACAAAAACGTGGAAAAACTGCATAATATTGCCTAATTCCATCATATTTTGTTTAAATCACATAAAGGAAAAGGGGGATGATAAACGGCAAAATATTGCTAAATTCGATGATTTTTAGTACAAAACAAAATGCAAGAAAACTTGCCAAAAAATGCAATATTATGCGAAATTCTGAGATTTGAAGGCCAAATCATATATCGTGAGAAAACATGAAGTAGTATCGAAATATTAGTAAAAACGAATATATTTACGTAAAATCGTACTACATGAAAAACGTGAAAAAAGTCACTATATTATCAAATTTGAGGATTTTAACTTCAAATTATAAAGCGAGGTTTCGTATCATTTAGATCCTAGAAAAGACATATTAAAATGTTGGTTCCAGTACAAATGATAAAAATCGATGTGTTTTCATTAGAATTAACTAAAATGTTCCTGATTTTCCGTTTATATTACCAATGGAAGATGTACACGTAAAACCGCTCTACTCCGGCTGAAACGTCGATATATGCAATAAAAACAGAACATCTCCCCTTTCAATATCTTACACAGTATTTTAACGAGAAACAAATAGTTGATTGAAAATTAGGTATTTAAGGTTAATTTCTAACCAATTATATGTTTGCATCATTTTTATCGTATATATAAGGAATTAATAACAATAAACTGAAAATTCACAAAAACGTGAAAAACGGCAAAATATTGCTTAATTCGATGATATTTTGTTTAAATCACATAAGGGAAAAGGAAAAGGATAAACGTCAAAATATTGCTAAATTCGATGATTTTTAGTACAAAACAAAATGCAAGAAAACTTGCCAAAAAATGCAATATTATGCGAAATTCTGAGATTTGAAGGCCAAATCATATATCGTGAGAAAACATGAAGTAGTATCGAAATATTGGTAAAAACGAATATATTTACGTAAAATCACACTACATGAAAAACGTGAAAAAAGTCACTATATTACCAAATTTGAGTATTTTAACTTCAAATTATAAGGCAAGGTTTCGTATTACTAACATCCCAGAAACGACATATTAAAATGTTGTTTCCAATACAAATGATAAAAATCGATGTGTTTTCATTAGAATTAAGTAAAATGTTCCTGATTTTCCGTTTATATTACCAATGGAAGATGCACACGTAAAACCGCTCTACTCCGGCTGAAACGTCGATATATGCAATAAAAACAGAACTTCTCCCCTTTCAATATCTTACACAGTATTTTAACGAGAAACAAATAGTTGATTGAAAATTAAGTATTTAAGGTTGATTTCTAACCAATTATGTGTTTGCATCATTTTTATCGTATATATAATAAATCAATAACAATAAACTGAAAATTCACAAAAACGTGGAAAAACTGCATAATATTGCCTAATTCCATCATATTTTGTTTAAATCACATAAAGGAAAAGGGGGATGATAAACGGCAAAATATTGCTAAATTCGATGATTTTTAGTACAAAACAAAATGCAAGAAAACTTGCCAAAAAAGTATATTATGCGAAATATTATGCGAAATTCTGAGATTTGAAGGCCAAATCATATATCGTGAGAAAACATGAAGTAGTATCGAAATATTAGTAAAAACGAATATATTTACGTAAAATCACACTACATGAAAAATCGTGAAAAAAGTCACTATATTATCAAATTTGAGGATTTTAACTTCAAATTATAAAGCGAGGTTTCGTATCATTTAGATCCTAGAAAAGACATATTAAAATGTTGGTTCCAGTACAAATGATAAAAATCGATGTGTTTTCATTAGAATTAACTAAAATGTTCCTGATTTTCCGTTTATATTACCAATGGAAGATGTACACGTAAAACCGCTCTACTCCGGCTGAAACGTCGATATATGCAATAAAAACAGAACATCTCCCCTTTCAATATCTTACACAGTATTTTAACGAGAAACAAATAGTTGATTGAAAATTAGGTATTTAAGGTTAATTTCTAACCAATTATATGTTTGCATCATTTTTATCGTATATATAAGGAATTAATAGCAATAAACTGAAAATTCACAAAAACGTGAAAAGTGGCAAAATATTGCCTAATTCGATGATATTTTGTTTAAATCACATAAGGGAAAAGGAAAAGGATAAACGTCAAAATATTGCTAAATTCGATGATTTTTAGTACAAAACAAAATGCAAGAAAAATTGCCAAAAAATGCAATATTATGCGAAATTCTGAGATTTGAAGGCCAAATCATATATCGTGAGAAAACATGAAGTAGTATCGAAATATTGGTAAAAACGAATATATTTACGTAAAATCACACTACATGAAAAACGTGAAAATTCACTATATTACCAAATTTGAGTATTTTAACTTCAAATTATAAGGCGAGGTTTCGTATTACTAACATCCCAAAAAAGACATATTAAAATGTTGTTTCCAATACAAATGATAAAAATCGATGTGTTTTCATTAGAATTAACTAAAATGTTCCTGATTTTCCGTTTATATTACCAATGGAAGATGTATACGTAAAACCGCTCTAATCCAGCTGAAACGTCGATATATGCAATAAAAACAGAACTTCTCCCCTTTCAATATCTTACACAGTATTTTAACGAGAAACAAATAGTTGATTGAAAATTGAGTATTTAAGGTTCCTGATTTTCCGTTAATATTACCAATGGCAGATGCACACGTAAAACCGCTCTACTCCGGCTGAAACGTCGATATATGCAATAAAAGCAGAACTTCTCCCCTTTCAATATCTTACACAGTATTTTAACGAGAAACAAATAGTTGATTGAAAATTAAGTATTTAAGGTTAATTTTTAACCAATTATGTGTTTGCATCATTTTTATCGTATATATAATAAATCAATAACAATAAACTGAAAATTTACAGAAACGTGAAATAACGGCAAAATATTGCCTAATTCGATGATATTTTGTTTAAATCACATAGAGGAAAATGTGGATGATAAACGTCAGAATATTGCTAAATTCGATGATTTTTAGTACAAAACAAAATGCAAGAAAACTTGCTTTAAAATGCAATATTATGCGAAATTCTGAGATTTGAAGGCCAAATCAAATATCGTGAGAAAACATAAAGTAGCATCGAAATATTGGTAAAAACGAATATATTTACGTAAAATCACACTACATGAAAAACGTGAAAAAAGTCACTATATTACCAAATTTGAGTATTTTAACTTCAAATTATAAGGCAAGGTTTCGTATTACTAACATCCCAGAAACGACATATTAAAATGTTGTTTCCAATACAAATGATAAAAATCGATGTGTTTTCATTAGAATTAAGTAAAATGTTCCTGATTTTCCGTTTATATTACCAATGGAAGATGCACACGTAAAACCGCTCTACTCCGGCTGAAACGTCGATATATGCAATAAAAACAGAACTTCTCCCCTTTCAATATCTTACACAGTATTTTAACGAGAAACAAATAGTTGATTGAAAATTAAGTATTTAAGGTTAATTTCTAACCAATTATGTGTTTGCATCATTTTTATCGTATATATAATAAATCAATAACAATAAACTGAAAATTTACAGAAACGTGAAATAACGGCAAAATATTGCCTAATTCGATGATATTTTGTTTAAATCACATAGAGGAAAATGGGGATGATAAACGTCAGAATATTGCTAAATTCGATGATTTTTAGTACAAAACAAAATGCAAGAAAACTTGCTTTAAAATGCAATATTATGCGAAATTCTGAGATTTGAAGGCCAAATCAAATATCGTGAGAAAACATAAAGTAGCATCGAAATATTGGTAAAAACGAATATATTTACGTAAAATCACACTACATGAAAAACGTGAAAAAAGTCACTATATTACCAAATTTGAGTATTTTAACTTCAAATTATAAGGCAAGGTTTCGTATTACTAACATCCCAGAAACGACATATTAAAATGTTGTTTCCAATACAAATGATAAAAATCGATGTGTTTTCATTAGAATTAAGTAAAATGTTCCTGATTTTCCGTTTATATTACCAATGGAAGATGCACACGTAAAACCGCTCTACTCCGGCTGAAACGTCGATATATGCAATAAAAACAGAACTTCTCCCCTTTCAATATCTTACACAGTATTTTAACGAGAAACAAATAGTTGATTGAAAATTAAGTATTTAAGGTTGATTTCTAACCAATTATGTGTTTGCATCATTTTTATCGTATATATAATAAATCAATAACAATAAACTGAAAATTCACAAAAACGTGGAAAAACTGCATAATATTGCCTAATTCCATCATATTTTGTTTAAATCACATAAAGGAAAAGGGGGATGATAAACGGCAAAATATTGCTAAATTCGATGTACAAATTAGTACAAAACAAAATGCAAGAAAACTTGCCAAAAAATGCAATATTATGCGAATTCTGAGATTTGAAGGCCAAATCATATATCGTGAGAAAACATGAAGTAGTATCGAAATATTAGTAAAAACGAATATATTTACGTAAAATCACACTACATGAAAAACGTGAAAAAAGTCACTATATTATCAAATTTGAGGATTTTAACTTCAAATTATAAAGCGAGGTTTCGTATCATTTAGATCCTAGAAAAGACATATTAAAATGTTGGTTCCAGTACAAATGATAAAAATCGATGTGTTTTCATTAGAATTAACTAAAATGTTCCTGATTTTCCGTTTATATTACCAATGGAAGATGTACACGTAAAACCGCTCTACTCCGGCTGAAACGTCGATATATGCAATAAAAACAGAACATCTCCCCTTTCAATATCTTACACAGTATTTTAACGAGAAACAAATAGTTGATTGAAAATTAGGTATTTAAGGTTAATTTCTAACCAATTATATGTTTGCATCATTTTTATCGTATATATAAGGAATTAATAACAATAAACTGAAAATTCACAAAAACGTGAAAAGTGGCAAAATATTGCCTAATTCGATGATATTTTGTTTAAATCACATAAGGGAAAAGGAAAAGGATAAACGTCAAAATATTGCTAAATTCGATGATTTTTAGTACAAAACAAAATGCAAGAAAAATTGCCAAAAAATGCAATATTATGCGAAATTCTGAAATTTGAAGGCCAAATCATATATCGTGAGAAAACATGAAGTAGTATCGAAATATTGGTAAAAACGAATATATTTACGTAAAATCACACTACATGAAAAACGTGAAAAAGTCACTATATTACCAAATTTGAGTATTTTAACTTCAAATTATAAGGCGAGGTTTCGTATTACTAACATCCCAAAAAAGACATATTAAAATGTTGTTTCCAATACAAATGATAAAAATCGATGTGTTTTCATTAGAATTAACTAAAATGTTCCTGATTTTCCGTTTATATTACCAATGGAAGATGTATACGTAAAACCGCTCTAATCCAGCTGAAACGTCGATATATGCAATAAAAACAGAACTTCTCCCCTTTCAATATCTTACACAGTATTTTAACGAGAAAAATATAGTTGATTGAAAATTGAGTATTTAAGGTTCCTGATTTTCCGTTAATATTACCAATGGCAGATGCACACGTAAAACCGCTCTACTCCGGCTGAAACGTCGATATATGCAATAAAAGCAGAACTTCTCCCCTTTCAATATCTTACACAGTATTTTAACGAGAAACAAATAGTTGATTGAAAATTAAGTATTTAAGTTAATTTCTAACCAATTATGTGTTTGCATCATTTTTATCGTATATATAATAAATCAATAACAATAAACTGAAAATTTACAGAAACGTGAAATAACGGCAAAATATTGCCTAATTCGATGATATTTTGTTTAAATCACATTGAAGAAAATGGGGATGATAAACGTCAGAATATTGCTAAATTCGATGATTTTTAGTACAAAACAAAATGCAAGAAAACTTGCTTTAAAATGCAATATTTTGCGAAATTCTGAGATATGAAGGCCAAATCAAATATCGTGAGAAAACATAAAGTAGCATCGAAATATTGGTAAAAACGAATATATTTACGTAAAATCACACTACATGAAAAACGTGAAAAAAGTCACTATATTACCAAATTTGAGTATTTTAACTTCAAATTATAAGGCAAGGTTTCGTATTACTAACATCCCAGAAACGACATATTAAAATGTTGTTTCCAATACAAATGATAAAAATCGATGTGTTTTCATTAGAATTAAGTAAAATGTTCCTGATTTTCCGTTTATATTACCAATGGAAGATGCACACGTAAAACCGCTCTACTCCGGCTGAAACGTCGATATATGCAATAAAAACAGAACTTCTCCCCTTTCAATATCTTACACAGTATTTTAACGAGAAACAAATAGTTGATTGAAAATTAAGTATTTAAGGTTGATTTCTAACCAATTATGTGTTTGCATCATTTTTATCGTATATATAATAAATCAATAACAATAAACTGAAAATTCACAAAAACGTGGAAAAACTGCATAATATTGCCTAATTCCATCATATTTTGTTTAAATCACATAAAGGAAAAGGGGGATGATAAACGGCAAAATATTGCTAAATTCGATGATTTTTAGTACAAAACAAAATGCAAGAAAACTTGCCAAAAAATGCAATATTATGCGAAATTCTGAGATTTGAAGGCCAAATCATATATCGTGAGAAAACATGAAGTAGTATCGAAATATTAGTAAAAACGAATATATTTACGTAAAATCACACTACATGAAAAACGTGAAAAAAGTCACTATATTATCAAATTTGAGGATTTTAACTTCAAATTATAAAGCGAGGTTTCGTATCATTTAGATCCTAGAAAAGACATATTAAAATGTTGGTTCCAGTACAAATGATAAAAATCGATGTGTTTTCATTAGAATTAACTAAAATGTTCCTGATTTTCCGTTTATATTACCAATGGAAGATGTACACGTAAAACCGCTCTACTCCGGCTGAAACGTCGATATATGCAATAAAAACAGAACATCTCCCCTTTCAATATCTTACACAGTATTTTAACGAGAAACAAATAGTTGATTGAAAATTAGGTATTTAAGGTTAATTTCTAACCAATTATATGTTTGCATCATTTTTATCGTATATATAAGGAATTAATAACAATAAACTGAAAAATCACAAAAACGTGAAAAACGGCAAAATATTGCCTAATTCGATGATATTTTGTTTAAATCACATAAGGGAAAAGGAAAAGGATAAACGTCAAAATATTGCTAAATTCGATGATTTTTAGTACAAAACAAAATGCAAGAAAACTTGCCAAAAAATGCAATATTATGCGAAATTCTGAGATTTGAAGGCCAAATCATATATCGTGAGAAAACATGGAGTAGTATCGAAATATTGGTAAAAACGAATATATTTACGTAAAATCACACTACATGAAAAACGTGAAAAAAGTCACTATATTACCAAATTTGAGTATTTTAACTTCAAATTATAAGGCGAAGTTTCGTATTACTAACATCCCAAAAAAGACATTAAAATGTTGTTTCCAATACAAATGATAAAAATCGATGTGTTTTCATTAGAATTAACTAAAATGTTCCTGATTTTCCGTTTATATTACCAATGGAAGATGTATACGTAAAACCGCTCTAATCCAGCTGAAACGTCGATATATGCAATAAAAACAGAACTTCTCCCCTTTCAATATCTTACACAGTATTTTAACGAGAAGATATATGCAATAAAAGCAGAACTTCTCCCCTTTCAATATCTTACACAGTATTTTAACGAGAAACAAATAGTTGATTGAAAATTAAGTATTTAAGGTTAATTTCTAACCAATTATGTGTTTGCATCATTTTTATCGTATATATAATAAATCAATAACAATAAACTGAAAATTTACAGAAACGTGAAATAACGGCAAAATATTGCCTAATTCGATGATATTTTGTTTAAATCACATAGAGGAAAATGGGGATGATAAACGTCAGAATATTGCTAAATTCGATGATTTTTAGTACAAAACAAAATGCAAGAAAACTTGCTTTAAAATGCAATATTATGCGAAATTCTGAGATTTGAAGGCCAAATCAAATATCGTGAGAAAACATAAAGTAGCATCGAAATATTGGTAAAAACGAATATATTTACGTAAAATCACACTACATGAAAAACGTGAAAAAAGTCACTATATTACCAAATTTGAGTATTTTAACTTCAAATTATAAGGCAAGGTTTCGTATTACTAACATCCCAGAAACGACATATTAAAATGTTGTTTCCAATACAAATGATAAAAATCGATGTGTTTTCATTAGAATTAAGTAAAATGTTCCTGATTTTCCGTTTATATTACCAATGGAAGATGCACACGTAAAACCGCTCTACTCAGGCTGAAACGTCGATATATGCAATAAAAACAGAACTTCTCCCCTTTCAATATCTTACACAGTATTTTAACGAGAAACAAATAGTTGATTGAAAATTAAGTATTTAAGGTTGATTTCTAACCAATTATGTGTTTGCATCATTTTTATCGTATATATAATAAATCAATAACAATAAACTGAAAATTCACAAAAACGTGGAAAAACTGCATAATATTGCCTAATTCCATCATATTTTGTTTAAATCACATAAAGGAAAAGGGGGATGATAAACGGCAAAATATTGCTAAATTCGATGATTTTTAGTACAAAACAAAATGCAAGAAAACTTGCCAAAAAATGCAATATTATGCGAAATTCTGAGATTTGAAGGCCAAATCATATATCGTGAGAAAACATGAAGTAGTATCGAAATATTAGTAAAAACGAATATATTTACGTAAAATCACACTACATGAAAAAAGTGAAAAAAGTCACTATATTATCAAATTTGAGGATTTTAACTTCAAATTATAAAGCGAGGTTTCGTATCATTTAGATCCTAGAAAAGACATATTAAAATGTTGGTTCCAGTACAAATGATAAAAATCGATGTGTTTTCATTAGAATTAACTAAAATGTTCCTGATTTTCCGTTTATATTACCAATGGAAGATGTACACGTAAAACCGCTCTACTCCGGCTGAAACGTCGATATATGCAATAAAAACAGAACATCTCCCCTTTCAATATCTTACACAGTATTTTAACGAGAAACAAATAGTTGATTGAAAATTAGGTATTTAAGGTTAATTTCTAACCAATTATATGTTTGCATCATTTTTATCGTATATATAAGGAATTAATAACAATAAACTGAAAATTCACAAAAACGTGAAAAACGGCAAAATATTGCCTAATTCGATGATATTTTGTTTAAATCACATAAGGGAAAAGGAAAAGGATAAACGTCAAAATATTGCTAAATTCGATGATTTTTAGTACAAAACAAAATGCAAGAAAACTTGCCAAAAAATGCAATATGCGAAATTCTGAGATTTGAAGGCCAAATCATATATCGTGAGAAAAAATGAAGTAGTATCGAAATATTGGTAAAAACGAATATATTTACGTAAAATCACACTACATGAAAAACGTGAAAAAAGTCACTATATTACCAAATTTGAGTATTTTAACTTCAAATTATAAGGCGAGGTTTCGTATTACTAACATCCCAAAAAAGACATATTAAAATGTTGTTTCCAATACAAATGATAAAAATCGATGTGTTTTCATTAGAATTAACTAAAATGTTCCTGATTTTCAGTTTATATTACCAATGGAAGATGTATACGTAAAACCGCTCTAATCCAGCTGAAACGTCGATATATGCAATAAAAGCAGAACTTCTCCCCTTTCAATATCTTTAAAAACAGAACTTCTCCCCTCTCAATATCTTACACAGTATTTTAACGAGAAACAAATAGTTGATTGAAAATTGAGTATTTAAGGTTCCTGATTTTCCGTTAATATTACCAATGGAAAATGCACACGTAAAACCGCTCTACTCCGGCTGAAACGTCGACATATGCAATAAAAACAGAACTTCTCCCCTTTCAATATCTTACACAGTATTTTAACGAGAAACAAATAGTTGATTGAAAATTAAGTATTTAAAGTTAATTTCTAACCAATTATGTGTTTGCATCATTTTTATCGTATATATAATAAATCAATAACAATAAACTGAAAATTCACAAAAACGTGGAGAAACTGCAAAATATTGCCTAAGTCCATCATATTTTGTTTAAATCACATAAAGGAAAAGGGGGATGATAAACGTCAAAATATTGCTAAATTCGATGATTTTTAGTACAAAACAAAATGCAAGAAAACTTGCCAAAAAATGCAATATTATGCGAAATTCTGAGATTTGAAGGCCAAATCATATATCGTGAGAAAACATGAAGTATTATCGAAATATTAGTTAAAACGAATATATTTACGTAAAATCACACTACATGAAAAACGTGAAAAAAGTCACTATATTACCAAATTTGAGGAGTTTAACTTCAAATTATATGGCGAGGTTTCGTATTACTTAGATCCCAGAAAAGACATATTAAAATGTTGTTTCCAATACAAATGATAAAAATCAATGTGTTTTCATTAGAATTTACTAAAATGTTCCTGATTTTATGTTTATATAACCAATGGAAGATGTACACGTAAAACCGCTCTAATCCGGCTGAAACGTCGATATATGTAATAACAACAGAACTTTTCCCCTTTTAAATATCTCACACAGTATCTTATCTCACAGAAATAGTTGGTTGAAAATAAAGTATTTATGGATAATTTCTAACCAATTATGTGTTTGCATCATTTTTATGGTATATATATTGAATTAATAACAATAAACTGAAAATTTACAGAAACGTGAAATTTCGGCAAAATATTGCCTAATTCGATGATATTTTGTTTAAATCACATAAGGGAAAAGGGGGATGATGAACGACAAAATATTGCTAAATTCGATGATTTTTTATACAAACCAAATGCAGGAAAACTAGCTAAAAAATGTAATATTATGCGAAATTCTGAGATTTCAAAGCTAAATCACATATCATGAGAAAACATTAAGTAGTATCGAAATATTGGTATAAACGAATATATTTACGTAAAATCACACTACATGAAAAACGTGAAAAAAGTCACTATATTACCAAATTTGAGGATTTTAACTTCAAATTA